>NW_027294471.1:0-100000 GCF_016086655.4 Lepeophtheirus salmonis | reverse complement strand
AGGGTAGCAAAATGTGGACTGTAAATTAATCTTAATTTTCTCCTTAATATAAAAAGGTTTAGTGATGATTTTTTGAGATTCTGGTTCAGTCATCCTTTGAGCATAAACAAATTTCACTATAAATTTCGACATCTTGCATGATGAGTAAACCAAAAGGCAGTGTATCTGGGTTTCTTAAATGCTGATGTTGAGGTGGTGAGGATTCAGGACATTGTGAAGTGTTCCAGGAGCCTGGTTTTCAAGGTGGCGAAGATGAAAAATGATGGAGAAGAACTCTTTAGGAAAGCAGGAAGTGAAAGCCACAATTTAAACAGGGATCCTGAGTTCCTGTCCAGCTCGGAGGAAAAGATGAAGGAGAATCCCATCAAATCGATGAATCGCCTAGCCAACAACAGGTCAAGAGGCTAATAGTGGCAAAATGTGGCCCCCTTTTCACGACAGGTTTTAAACCTGCTGGACTTTGATGTTTAGAACACTTTGGAGAGGGAAACCAATTAAACTCTACACCAAAATGTGCACTCACTGAATGAAGTCATAGTTCTTGCTTTAGACAACTTGTCTGAGAAGTATTTCATCAATTTTTTTAAGGTGTTCCGGCTTTGATTGATACTCAAGTCGGTCATATTGGGTGACCAAGTTTACAAGTTGTTGGTTTTTTTTTGTTATCATTGAAAAAATCAAATATATATAGAAGTTTTTCTTATGATAACTTATGGAGTCCACGGTTGGCTGTACAACCTTGTATAATAGTGTTTGCTATTTTGTAAAGTTGACACCCAATCCAAAATTATCATGGATTGCGAGATGTGTTTAGGTGTTGGTAATGTCCTCCTAATTTTTTTTCTCTGCAATCAATAACTGTTACCTTGTATCCGGTGTAAGTACCAGTGACCCGGAAGTACTTCAAAATGAGGTCAAATTAAAAAAAAATCCTATTATAATTGAGGCATAAGAAAAGAAAATATTATTTTATGATTTTTTTTTACTTTATTATGTAGTCGGTTATGTAAGTTAAAACTCATGAAGTAACTATTGACGATATACAAACTATAAATCAATAATTATGGATTTTCTATTTATTCAAAATACATAAAATAAATTTTTTTTAAGAGCCACCTACAAATGGGCATAAACATACATAGTTTTTAAATCTTTGAAAACTCAGTAAATTAATTCATGTAATCAGAATTTTGAAAGTTTTTATTCAATTTTGATCTTGAGTGATTTGTAACAATTAAATTTTTATATCTTTTCTCTTGATCAAATGTTTTCTGGTATTAATTTGTTGATATATATTTATATTTTTAATTTGATCTCATATTGAAGTACTTCCAGGTCACTGGAAATTGGAACAGATGGAAGCTAACAGTTTTTAATGGCACATAATTTTTTTTAGGAGGTCATTACCAACACATAAACCCATCTTGTGATCCATGATTATTTTGAATTTGGTCAACTTTACAAAATAGCGAACACTATTCTACAACTCAATGATTAATAGATTAATTACTGGACTATCTTTTAATTTTAGAAATGTTGAGTTCTCATAGACTTAAAATATGCATTTGGGTAAAAAACGATGACTGATAAATTTTGAACGATTTTGAAAAAGTTTTTTAAAAATTGATGTTTTTTTTCGAAAAATATATGTCTTCTTTACAATATATAAACTTTTACTAATGTTCAAGTTTGTGAAGTATTTAAAAAAGTAACTTATATCCAATTTATCTATTAGGCTATCAGAGCAGACACCCATGCTTAAGTATTCCCAAGAGATAATATAACTCGAAAATATGATATTTTAGATTACTTCAAATATTGTATTTTAAATAAGTAAAGTCATTTAAAAAAATATTTGATCTTAAACATAAAATCACATTTCATTTGCCACATCCTAAATGATTGTCTTTATTGACTAGAACCTTGACAATAGCTTTAATAACTTGAGACTTGTATTAGACTTGAGGTCATAGACTTGCCTTGTACTCTCGGGTAAAAGACTTGAGACTTAGTAGAGAGTTGCAATTACTTTAATCCACGTCTGTCACTCAGTTATGTTGAGTTAGTGATGAACAATGACGTCACAAGTCACATTCAAAGCATTTTACAAGATATCTTATGAAAGTATATGGAGCACTTATCTTAACTCTCGAACGAGTAATTACATACTTTCCACCCAATTGATTATCATAATTTGTTTGGAAATGAGAACATTTTTTCGCAATAATAATACTTTAATGGGTCATAGGCCGAAGATGATATTTCTTACATCTATATTACTTACGAGTACTTCATTTTCTTACCTCATATGTAGTTTAGTTTAAAAACACATTCGATGTATCAAAAAGGAAATACATTAGACAGGCGATCCCTGAATCCTGATTTCCTGTCAACCAAGCATTAGTAATTATTGATATTAAACTGGGTATTGGATTACCTGGATTTACTGGACCATTTGAATCTGGTCTCTTTGAGACTTTCAATGAGTTGAACTTACAGATATACAGGGTCCGGGGACCGTTCTGTTAAATGTTTATTAAAGTACTGATGATATAAATAATTGCATATAATTATAGACATAGGTTGAGACAATTTCCAAAAACATGTGACATAACTTTCATTCGAAATGGTCACCCTTAGCCTTGACCACAGCCCGAAGTCTATCTGGAAAGGACTTGCATGCTGCATCCACAATATCCACGGGGATGGAGTCGCAGGCAGCCTTCAGTTTGGCCTTCAAGTTGTCCAAATTCTTGCTGTAAGTCACACAGGTTCTCCTCTCAAGAATGCCGTAATCCGATCATTTTGGGGATTAAGAGCCTGTTTCATAGTGAAAATCGTCTCATCACTGAACACATGTTTGGGCCATCTCGTATAAGGTATCTCATTGTTGTTGCACCCATGTTAAAATCCTTGGCCATCTTAGTGAGAATCCTTTTGGGATTTTTTGCAATCCTATCTGACTGTCTTGCCAACTCTGGGCGTCCTTTTTGACTTTGGGCTTCCTGATCTGGATCTTTCCTTGATAGATTGAGTCTCCTCGTTCCCCTCAATGGTTCTCTTGATGAGAATGGGGTTGACCTCCAGGCTCTTTAGGTTCCTAAAAATGGCTGATCAAGATTTGCTGTTCAGTTACTCCTTGATTATAGAACTCTCTTGGCTTCCATTGTGGTTAACAAAACAGTTATTTTATTCAAAACTGTTTTTTGATCTAGTTTCGACGCAACTAGAGTTTAAACATAATATATCCCAACCTTACATATAATTATATTATGTAAAGTTAATTAAACAGGGCTTTCCGTAGACCCTATAGTTAATTAAAAGGTCATTAAAATGAAAAACTGTATAATAGAGGAACCCCGAACCGATGGAACCCCTTGGTTCCTATTGTTCCGGCGCCACTCTGAAATTTTTCAATCTACATTCAACATTCTTTAATTACCTCCGCCAAGAAATGGCTAATTCATAATTTTTTATAAATAAACAAAGTTACTTTGGCTGGTATGTTACAAAATGCCTATTTACGGAGAGGAAAAATCTTGCAAAAGGCATGCATGGAAGTTTAGAAGTGTTTTGAGGATTTCCCTAGAAATGCTGGATGTTTGTTACTTAATTTAGGAAAATCAATGTGACACCATTTATATTTAATGTAGATAAATCCTTAAGCTTTCATTCATTTTTTTTTCTTTTTTTCAATCCGTTGCTTCGTTTAATCGCTTCATTCGTTGGAAAATAAGTCGTCTCAAGATAACCTTAATTATCAAAAATACAGTGTAATGGATCAAATAAATATTACAATGCACTTAAAAAAACATTTATTTATTTACTATCTTGTAAATTTAAAAAAAATGTGTTTATGCGACGTACATCAATGTTACCCAGATATTGGCAATCTTTATTACTGCAGAATATGAAATTACTTTGTCTTAATTTTTAACCTCTCCTTTTTTTCAATAACTATCATAATTGTCTGCTTAAGAAAGTTGTGTTGTTTTATTTAAAGTCCTATGAGAAGAGTTACGACACCAAGCAAACTGCCTGACGTAAGCTGACAATCAGCTGTAATAAATTTATTGAAATCTTAGTAACTGTGAAGAAAAAGTAATTTTTTCAATAAATTGACCTAAAATCCCATAATTAGGATAAAAATGCCTTCTTCCTGTAGCTCTGTTAATTGCTCGAGCAAATCTGGAGACAAAGACGCCAGCTTTTTTCCTTTCCAAAAGATAATAGTATATCAAAGAAATGGGTACTACGAATGAACCAGCCTGATATCCTTACAAAATTATACGTCTTCAAATGGATTAGTTAACGACTTTAAATTTTTTTTGGAGGAATTTTGAAGGTGGAAATCATTTTTAGATTAATGATCCAAGAGTTAAAAAAAGATGACAGAAATTGAAAAATCCAGTAACGAAATGCCTATTAGAATGATAAAGTCGTCTACAGAAATTCCAAAATAGTCTGACAAAGTTAATTTTCTTTATAGTTGTCGTAGTATGTTCATGAGGTAAACATCAAAATAAATATTTGTCTAAAAAAAAATTGGTTATTATCTAAAAAAAATCTTTATCCTTATAACATCGATTTTGTTGACATGTTAAGTTTATAAAATCAAGTTTTTTTGGGATTCTTAAAGCTAAAGCAGTATTCAATTAATTTTATATTTAAAATATCAGATCTCGTTGTCATTTTTTTAATTGAAGCAATTGCTTTATTTTCTATAACTTTCACTAAAAATTTATTAAAATTTAAGACTAGAATATAATTATAATTCCAGTTGCTTCTCTGACAGAAAAAAACAATAATTAAAATTAAAATTAGAATAAAAAGTTTATAAAGTAACATAAATTTTCAAATATTGTATAAAATAATTGTCGAATCTAATTAAAAATTAGAAATCCTTCAGAATAAATATTTAATGAAAAAGGTAATTCCTTATTGCCATAAAACCTTTTTTAATTTATATTTTTGGTCATTTTTAATTGCAAGGAAATATTTTCTGAAAATGCTAGTTGTAATATTTATTGAGTATATGCTGTATAATAGAAAAAGTCGTCTGATTTTATGTCGTTCTCGTAATGTTATGTAATTTGAATTAGTTGTTCAAACTAAAATGAACGTATTATGTTTAAAAAAAATAATGTTATCATTTAATTATTCGTCTACTTTCAATGTAATTAATTTAAGTTGCTTAAGGCCTCAATTGTAGTTACATAAGTTTAACGTAAGGTGGTGCTTATTATAATCTTATAATAGGGCTCTGGTTTTATTGAAGTATCACATTTTATTAGATCATAGATTTTGGTGTAGGTTATAACATAAACACTACGAAAAAAAAGGCGTCAAATTTCGATGATAAATTGGTTCTAACTTCCTTAATATTGAAGCTAGAGACATGATTTTGGTATCAAAATATACTTTTTAGAATTTGAAATTCATTGTAACATACTTACAAAGTAATAAGTTATTCTATACTTTTCCTCCATTTCCAAAAGAAGAGGAATGCAATTTCTTGTTCATCTCTCATCGTTTATTTATTATATACAGGGTAAGACCGCAAAATGGGGACTCGAAAGATGGATTTAGAAATACATCAATGATTAAATATTTTCAATAGCACTATACAACAAAATGAAGGTCTTGGTGTGCTGCAGGGTGAAACCCTTATTTATTATTGTTATTTAAGCCGTATAACACGAATATGACCATTAGAAATTTCAACGGATATCGATTTGGCCTTTAAAAAATACTTGATTTAAAAAAAAATATTAACAAAACATGGAGACAAGTTTTTTGCAAAACTTTTTCACTCAATATGAGCACCTTGATTACCAAACACAGCCTTTAAACGTCGCCTGAAGGCCAAGCAGGAGTTGATGACAAACTCATCTGACAAGTTGTCTCATGCAGCCACTATGTAGGACTTCCGTGAGTCCACATTTGGGTGTGAGGACCTGTTGGTTTCCCTCTCTAAAGTGGCCTGTATAGAAAAGTCGATTAGGTTCAAATCTGGTGAGGAAGGGGGTCATATCTCTTTGGACCTGAAATGAGTCATGTTGTCTGTGCAGAACTTTTGATACTTGGCGGACGTGCGAGAGGGGCATCATCCTGAGTACAAACATAGTTACCCTACTGCTAGTTGGTCTTCAGCAATGGCAAGATGGTGTACCTTTGCACCTTATAGTAGGCCTTATTTTGATCAAATTTCGTAGGAAGATTAGCTATAGTCTCAGTAAGAGGTCATTAAATATTGAGAGATCAGTGTCAAGGTAATACAACTCATAAAAAATGCATAATCGACCATAACTTTGGAAAAATTTGAGATCCACTATTCAATTTTATTTTAGGATACTGATACTGGCAATAGGTTAATTAATTAACAAGCTCCTCATGGGTTTCAGGGGTCGTTTATTTTATTTTTTTAAATAATAAATAATATTGTTTTTGCAAATTTAAATTTTAGAGAACAAATGTATATCAATTTATTCTCTTATGCGTAATTATTATCCGTAACACTCAGAATGGATGATTTCACATATGCAAATATGTACATATACATGTGCACGGAGTTCTAAAATAAGGGTTAAGTAAAAAAAAAAAAAAATGAAGCAACATCTCATATTCATTTTTGAAGTCTGCATGCATAAAAAAGTAGAGATTTTTTTACACATTTAAACCCACAATGTTCCCTTTTTTAAATGGGTATAACTTCGTCAAATCTTTACCAAATCAGGTATTTTGTAGGTCTCGATGAGTCAAAAAAATATCTACTTTATAGTTGAAATGGTTTTACGGCCCATATAATTAAATATCTTATTTTTTTAATTAAAGTACCTCTGTCCAAAAAGTCCAGACCCATATCTCGGGGCATGCAAACTTCAAAAATGTATATGAGAAGTACTAATTTAAAATCAATTAAAAAACTTAATTTTTTTTAGACCCAACAATTATTTTGGAACACCGGGTTATGAGTTAACTCTGTCAGCAGGTATGTTGTCTATCAAAGTTGCAAACATATAGTTATATTATGCAATTAAACTTCTGTTAATTCAAGTGTGGACTCATTACATTTTTTGAATAAGGACTTTGAAGATGACCTATCGGTTAACAAATCCTATTCTACATGTCATAGGCTATTAAAAAGAAGAAAACTAAAAAGGATATAGTTCCATCAATCTTTCTACCCAAAACACACTCTTTAATATTTCGAAACGTGAAATAAAAATTTGGCATCTTCTGAAGCAATATTTGGTAAATGATTGGAATTATTAAATGAAAAAATAGACACGCTTCACCCCTACAATCAACTCAAAAGTTTTGTCAGACATCCAATTAAGGTAGTTTTTAGAGCAAAAACATACTTTTTATCCTTATCAAAATCATAAGAAGCTTCCAGTGCCAAAGTTTGTGTATATTGGGAGTTCAAATAAAGTTAAGATTGTTGATGCAATTCATAACGTTACAGCTTATTTGAAGGTTATTCTTGGGTAGGAAGACTATAATGTGGAACCAAAAGAGATGATTACGAAAATTAAAAAATGGATTTCATTTAATGTCTTGTATAGCAATGAGTTAAAATTTGCTAATTTTGATCTCTTCGCCATTTATAAGGACAGAGGAAGACTGATATATACAATGGACCTTGTTCTTAAGTGCTATATGCGTAGTAAAATTATATGAGGATTTTTAAATTGATTAAATTAATAGCTTAGAACGTCTAATTTCATAGTTAAAAGCTATGGTCAATGTTAATGTGCAAGAAAATAGGACATAGTAATCCTGGAGCAAATAGAAGAATATACAAACTGTCAAATGTATCTTGAATTAATTGTCCAAAAATTATTGTATTTAATATTATAATAGTATTTTATAATATTGATGTAAATAAATGTACATTTCATTTCTGTATTCAGGTTGAAATATTATTTTGACAACACTAATTTTTTTTCTGTGAGGACATTTCAAAAAATCATATGCATACTATTATTTAAACTGGTGTCTTGAATTTATTATTATTGGTTTATATCATGCTAATAATTTGTTATCATCATTATAGATATTGTTTTATTGAAGTCCTATACTTGTTTCAAGAACATAATCTCATTGTATATCAAGATACTTCACTTTGTTTCTTTGCCGTTTCCAAATCATGCCAAATATCAAAGATTTATTTATAGAAGGGTTCCTCTCAGCAAAAATGAGGTTGTGTGATTTCAATGTCCGTGCTTCATCTCTCTTCAATATATCCCAGTTTGCACCAAGATGACTTTATTTAAGGTGTGTTGATAAAAGATTTATTTGCCTTTGTTTATAATTGTACTGGCTATTTTGATGACGCCACAAAGGAGTCAATTAAGGATGAAATTGTATAAAACCAATTATTTTAATACAAAATATAGTATTATTTTATTTTTTCAACAGACATTACAATTAGTATAAAAGTCATTACATAAATTGTCAAATAAATATACTATATCAATCATATTTAAACACAATCCTTCACTCATACGCCTAGTATCTCTCGAAGAAAACATCATTCCTAGAATAATATGAGTTAACACTAGTTAAAAACACTGAACTTGACTCTGTTGTCAGCTATCGTCAACCAGACTGCGTTGCAAGTTTCTTATCGACACACCTTTTATATAGTCACCTTGAGTTTACACCCAAATAGTTGACCAAAACATTCAAAACAATATAGAGAGCGCTTTCAATATGTATATATTAGATCCTCACTGTATTTTAATTTGGTTATATATTTATAGTTATTTCACCAAAACAATGGGGACTAACTTTCGACTTCAAAAATTTCCCCTTACTCAGTGTAAGCACTCTATTTATTTGATCTCCATGACTGAGGCGTACAACGGTAGAGCTCCACAAATGTAATAGTGTAGCTCTAATTGTATATAATACACGCAACCTCATCAAAACCTATGGATTCTAATTTATATAACAAAATTCGATTAAAGTAATGAATATTTCATAGACATTTTGATTAAAAAAAAATGTTTTTAGTATAAGAATAACGAATTATATCTTGTTATTAGATTATTTTAAAATAAGGAAATATTTCTTCTCAATCTCTTATATTCATACAAATACTTTTAGCATTGATATTTTAAATGTAAAATAGATAGAGTAGTTATAAGACGATACAAAATTAATGTGGTGTAATGATTATAATCCGTCACACTGTTTATCATGTTATTAAATATGTTTTTTTTTTAGTGTTTTTTTTTAAATGTTCGCTAACTACGTTATAAAAGGAATGTTCACTAACAGAGGGTTAAATTCAAGAGGAAATAAACATTCCTAGTAAAAACTGTGGTTATACTCATATTAAAGTCCTTAATCATTTCCTTACAGTACTTTATTTTACTGTTAGTATTATATTAGGTTTGTTTTTTTAACTTTTTTCGAATTTCAATTATAGCTGGTCGAAGAAAAATGGTAAAGAAATAAACTATGCAAAATTTCATGTCCCTATAATGTCAACTTTAGGTAGCACATCTTGTGCAAAGTTTGAAATGAGACAAAAGTTATTTCTTTCGTTAATTAAGATTAAAATACAGCATTAATCATTCTTTCGCATGAATGAGTTATGATAGATATTACTCTGAGCCATAAAAAATAGTAATAAAGTTTTTGTTTCTAAAGCTACCCTATGAAGCAAGCAAAAAGAAAGAATAACATAAGAAATAAGAAAATTTTGATCTTTCATTTTTAATAATGTAAAAAAAAAAAAAAAAAAAAAAAACGCTGTACACGGTTTATCAATTTTCCCTAACTTCTTTTTATTCCATAAGGAAAACTTCTTTAGAATAACACTTTTTTAACATTTTTTATAGGTGTGTATAAAAATTACTTTTTAAAAAAATATTAAAAATGTACTTTTAGTATCTAATTATATTCACCAATATGTTAAGATTTTTTTGCCTCTTTTGTAATTAAATCGAGATGTGGGACTCTCAGGATGACCTCGTATGACAATGCAATTTTGCATAGGTTATTGTCATACCACTTGACAACTTTCCCAAACTATCTGTCATCAAAATTTGATAAAATTTGAAAATAAAGCTGCTATAATGTACATAAATCGAGACAAAATTAGGACATGGATTGAAAAATTATAATTTATGAAGTTGAAGAATAATTTTCGAGAACAAAAAGAATAAAAGAAAAGAAAAAAGATTAAATATTTATAGCATGATTTGAATTATATTTGCACTTAGGCTGCTCTCGAGTTCAAAGGTGTCAACTAATAGGAGAAAGAGAGCCAGCTAAGCTCTCTCTATCTCTATTTACACACACACATAAATAGATTATATGAATAAATATATATCACTAAAAAACATTAATATTTGACAAATTTAATGATAGAATTCTTGTTAAAGAAAATCCGCTTCTTTAACTCTGCAAAAAGCTACCGAAAGATAATAAATTATTATACAATGAGAGCTTGGAGCTCTGTAAATCCTCGTTTGGAATATTTAAGTATCTACGTGGAGGAGCTTTGCTAGCTTTCATCATTTGGGGGGAGGATAGCCCCAAAAATGATCAACACTCTTATATAAATATGTTTATTTTATTTCTACTAGAGTAGGTTTACGCGGTGTTCCCTGGGAGATAAAGTAATTAAAATTTATTCTCAATTCTTCTTCTTCATATAAAAGAAAAAACAAAGAATTATTATGGATGCATGTTATTATGTATCTTAGGACACTATTTTTGAAGGAGATTATAAGGTTTAGAGAAGATTAAAAAAAATCAAGTTGAACTGTCCTTTGCACAACTTTTATATTTTTGTCAAAAATCTTTTGTCTTATTCTCTCTTCAATTATTTTCTTCTCTAAGCCCTATAATCTCCTTTAAAAAAAGTTTGCAAGGATACATACCAACCATGTTGTGAGAATCAATTTTAGCATTTTACGGTATTTAGTTTTGTTTAATATGAAGTAGACGTTTGTTAGTCAAAAAATGGTTCTTCTATTTTAAGACCATGAAAGGCCATAACAAATGGTGCCAGAACCATTTTTTGAATCTTAATTGCCTACATAAAAATTTTCTGCAAAATCCATGTGTTGATTTGGCTGTGATTCCCGGACACACAAAAACCACACTGACATTCGCATTTAATAATGGGGAATAGAAACAAAGAATAAAGGTAGAAATACAGAGACAGAGAGAGGCGTGTAGAAAGAGACAGAGGAGACTGTTGAAAACTCATAATAACCTCAGACGTCAAAAAATATCATAGGAACATGCTTAGTTACTTTATACGTAAGGGTGATAATTTTGGTAAGAATAGAAAAACGTGGGAGGAGAAATAAATAAATACACATGGCATCATTGATTAAATAATATACATCTTCTTCTATCAATCAAGAACGTTATCATTCCCGCCTTTATTATTCAATATAGTATAATTTTTGATGCTGATAGTCGATAGAGAACTGAATAAAATGCCTAAAATAACGTCATTTCTGTCTGGATTTATGAAAATGGAGGCCCAGGAATTTGGAAAATACTTACCGGATGAGAAACAGATGGCTTGTAGGATTTGTCGATATAAATGTGCCTTTAGTCCCCTGTCTAGAATTAAACGCCACTCATTATGCTCATCTCATATCAAGAGCATGGATATTCATCTAAAAAATCAAGTTAATGATGAATACATCAAGTCAGACTTTAACTCTGATATCACAAAGATGTTTATTGCATGTATATACCCTTATCCATTGCTAATCATCTACGTTCAAAAAATTTATGGAGAAATACACTGGTAAACCTATCCCTTTCCGAGGAACCATCATTAAATTAATGGAGGATGTTGGTACTGATGTCATTTATAGAAATACATATAAAATTGTTTTGAGTCATCCACACCAAATGACGATCAAGTTATCAGTAAAAAGTATAAAATATTTACTAATTTCGAAATGGAACTCTGAATTTTGTACTATCTAACAGTAAGTATTCAATTATTTTTAAATCTAACAATAAAATATGATTCTATTTTAGCCAAATATATCAAGAAATAAGATACACTACTCATTGAATGGCAAAAACAACTGCTTAAATGGTCACAACAACAGGGGTAGTTACATTGGGTGTAGCCTTATAATTAGCAATTGTGTGTATCCTTCATGACAATAGTATGTTGTTTCACAAGCATAAATAACGGGGGGGGGAATCTTTTTTGATGCCCTTAAGAAGGAGTAATATCGCCGGACATTACTACATAATTAGCTTTTGCACTAAATCTTTATGATGGATTTAATTCTAACATTTTTTTTATTAGTATATTTATTGTCTAATTTTATGATTTTGACATTTACTTTATTATTAATAATTAGTTAGATCTCATCGGTAGAGATATATCTATCCTGTGTACAATTGTATACATATAGCAACTTCCACATGAAGAAAAAGGTGTGATTATCTTTTTGATTAAACTCCACGTCTGTCTTGTGTTTTGCAACCTAAAGTTATGACATATTTAACTGGATTCCGATGTCAGAACAAGAAAATATTATTTGGATCAATTTATTATTTCAATATTCTGTATATATAATTTATTGTTATTAGTTATATGATTCCAATTGTTTAATTTTGTATATTTAACATAAATGTATGATGGTATTGTATTTTTTAGTATGTATATTATATTTAATTAAAGCCTTCTTTTTTAAACTTGGAACTTCAAATATATTTATAAAATACTCTACTTCGTCGTTTCATTAGCTATTATTCTGAGAGTAAGGTCCATAATGAATTACAATTTCATGGAGTGTGACGTTTTCAAATCTAATGTAACGGATAAAAAACGTCTAAGTCAATTATACGTAGTATATCTTCATTAACCATTTTGCTTATAAATACTTATAAAAGTTATACCCTCAAAAATATCATAATAAAGCAGGCAGATGATAATCATATCAGTATTTTAAACAATGACACCATATGTCTTCCCCCCCCCCTTCTCCTTGCACACGTTTTTCTCAACTTTATTTATACGTGTACTTGCTAAATTTAAGACTCATCTCTTCGACCATTTTAGATTCTATATGCGATAACACCAAACACAGACTTATATATTAGATATGATACAACCAAAAAAAAATGGGGGATTTAAAAAACTTTAGGAGAGCTCAATCCCCCTTCACAAAAAGAAAGAACGGGTATCGACGCCATTGTTATCCATCACACAATTATTCAATCTCAAGCACTACGTTATTGAAGATCCTTTTCAATACTCAGTTTGCGAATTGCGTGAAAATACAGGCCTCTCTCCCCAACAAAGAAAGGATTTTACTGCATGATAAACATTTGAACGATTACAATAATGATATCATGTAAATTTGTATCATTTTTTAATATTTCAATCCATTATGTACTAATAAATATCAAATTGAAATACTAAAATATTTATATCAATATAGGAAATATATTTAAAAACAATATTAACAACACGAAATTGGGGGTTTCAATAAGATAAAGTTAGTTCTTTTATAGAAAAAAATTATTAAATTTTTATTCTGATACTTATTTTTATAATTTTTTTGTATGTCTTAGTTACGCTTCTGTTACGGGCAAAAAAAAAATCGTTTTTTTGGTTTTTTTTCAGGTACAAACAAATTAACTTTCAATGAAATACTGGATTTATAAATAAAATAAAGTTTGTAGAAGTATTTCTGGAAATTCGTTTGTATTTAAATATGACCATAAAAAAGATCTTTATCTACAATATCTGTTATTTGCTGAATAATTTTTCAATTTTTCTTTTTTTTTTTCTTATTTTTTTAATCAAACGTCCATTTTCCATTTTACTTTTTAAAAGCCTCAAGATGCTACATGTTGGACATAAAGTTGAAGATTCTAGTTATCCTCGATAGTATTTTCAATTTCCGGAACATTTAATAATATAATTTTGTAATATTTGCAAAAATGAACCATTTATTGAGGGTTATTTTTTTCGACCACATTATTCTTCATAATTTTTTTGTTTTTGCAGGTACGAAAAAATATTGGTAGGCTTGTATTTCTCTTTACAATTTTAATAAATTTTATTTACAAAATTAGTACATCTTTTTTTTTTTTTTTGTATTTTCTTCGTGAATTTCGATTTGGCAATTTTTGACAAAATTTAAAGATGGAATTCTCATCTAGACAAATTTTTTCATCCATATATGTTGGTATCTTATTTAAAGTATATAACACAATATGGTTTTTAAAAAAAATCCTAATAATACAAGTAAAGTTACAATTAAGAGCCAATGATGAGAGGCAATTTCATGCTCCATCGTTTTAGAGAGAATAAAGAATTGTAAATATACCGATCTTTTTCGACAACAAAGAAACATTCATATTATAACTATTAGTATATAAAAGAATTTTCAGAATATTTTTTTAATTTTCTCAATTAATTTCATCATTTTCAATGTGATTCCCTCTTCCTACTTGGGCCGAGTAATGCTGGGTTGACTTTTGCTAGTAATATATATAAATAAGTAAGCACATGTATCAGTGGAATCGGCATTATTGAGCTGATTCCAATAACCGATCTCGATATTTCGAAATGGCCGATTCTTTCCAATACCGATTCTAATGCATTTTTATTAATCTCTGGGTGTTCATAAAATATCATAGTTCACTAACAGAGGGCGAGTACGTCAAAAGGAATTTGTTAAAAGAGCAATTATTTAATTAGATACGATCACTTTTTATAAATTTGCAAACATACAAACTGTCAAAAGTGAAAAAAAACACACATATATTCCTGTCCATGACATTGATGTGAAATTAACATTTCAAATCTTTTAGATGAAAAAAAGGTTAGAGTTGAAGAAATAAAACTGTCCTAATTCTCAAAATAATAAGAATAATAATGAAACCTTGAGTTCAATTCGAATTGATCATTGCTCTTATATAATTTGAACTTAAATAGTAAATCATTGTCAATGGGATATTCATGAGACTCCCTGTCATTTATAATATACGCTATTAATTAAAAAAAGGATAATTGAGCTACACAATAATATAGACTTAGTCATGTTTAGATCTTTAAAAGAGTAATTAGCATAATGATACTATGATTTAAACAAATTATTTATATTAAGATTTGAATAATTAAAATAAATGATAGATGTATACTTAAAAGCAAAATAAAAACGCGAAGCAAGAACTTTATGGATTAAAGCCAAATTGTATTTTTTTTTTTTTTTTGCAACTTTCCCTGATACCTTATTGATTTATCGCATTATATCTTTCAATGGAGTTTAAAAAACATTTAATTATACATTCATATTTAAAGAAATGCATACTTATATTTACTATCGAAAATTTTAAATTTATTATGTCAACAATTTAACTTTCTTTTTGACAAAAATCCACTAATATTTACCACGTAATAGGTCATTATAATTATAAAGCAACTAGCAAAGGGTTACCCGGCGTTGTTTGTGCTAAAGAGGGAGTGGGAAATCATATTGTCAATGGTCAATGTGATTGTTAAGATCCCATCGGTGCAGGAAAGCGTTATGATATTTTATAATCGATTATAATATAGCACCTATATATTAAAAGAAATGTATTAGTATAAATTTTTTTAAAAAGTGATACAAAATTCAATTTACATACCTACGTGTATATGTGTGAAAAAAATTGACTAGATGAGAAGTCCATTTTTCATATTTGTCGAAAAATTGCAAAAATTGAAATTCGCGAAGAAAATTGCATTTTTTCGTACTTGCAAAACCAAAAAAAAATACGGAAAATAATGTTATCAAAAAAAATTACCCTCAAATATTGCAAAAATTATGTAGTAAAATGTTTCAGCAACTATATTACTAAGTTCTCTAATTTTTTGACCAAAATATATCCTTATATGGCATTTCTTCTTCAAAATTGACGTTTGATGAAAAAAAAAAATATTCAGAAAATGACAAATATTTCAGGTCATCATCAGTACTTATGTATCAAATTTATATCCATGCAAATTTCCAGACAAATTTCTACATACATTACTTTTTATACAAATCCAATTTTTAATGGAAATACATTTCTTTTTAATCTAAAAAAAAAATTTTATTCTCACTGATTTTTTTTCTGGCCCATGAATTATTTGATTTTGAATAAATTTATAAAATGTACTTATTGCTTTTTTTTTTTTTTTGAGACACCAGTCATTTTATTAGTTTTAGCTTAACTCCTCATCTAGTCTTCTTGAGCTTCTAAAAACAATTTTTGTGTTTTTGTTATAAAATGAAAAACCCCTATAAGGCCTTGTCCCCTCTGAAAATCAACACATCCGTTTAAGCCTGACCAGGTTCAAAATAGGCAACCATTCTAAGTTTCAGTCTCCTAGGCCCAACGGTGTGAACACCCCTAAAAGATACACACACACAAACTGTATTATATATATAAACAGATTTTCAATTTTAAAATATATTTTGAAGCTTTATTTTTTTAGAAGTTAATTATTTACGAGTCACTTTTTATGAGTCCGAGTAAAGTATATAGTCGAGTCCTTGGTGTGGGTGTCTTTTCACTATCGTTGTCTGAAGTGATTTGCAGTTGATTTATTGATATTTAAAAAGTAAATTTGTGTCCGTCCTTATTTACGAATGGGAATTGCAGTAGTCCCTTCTCACGGCGTTACCTAGCTAGCACAAAAATACCCTATGTATTTTGTTGCCAGCTCTTATTCCCTCTTCTCCTTGATAATTCATGGATATTTCATAATTTATTCTTTTTCATAAATACACAAAGTAATAAGTTATTCTATACATATGCTCCGTTTCCAAAAGAACATGAATACAATTTCTTGTTGATCCTTGTCGTTTGTATAATATATATATTGGCCATTTTTTATTTCTATGAAGAAATTTTTACTATGTAGATTTTAATAAAATGTAATTAATTTTAAAAATGGCGAAGAATAATATGACTGTGATAGTCTGCGGATATATGAGATATAAATAGCAGTTGGTGTGGTTGACTTATTTGGCAAACTACCAGATGATTTTTGGGCCTTTTCTCACCTTCGTTTTGGAGGAAAGGTTGCATGATACAATAAAGATACAGATGTGTTCTAGTTCAGTGTCAGTCTGGTTCAGTTCAGTCCTGAAAATCAGTTCACAGCTCTGGGTTTCTTTTGTACCCAGCTATAACTTTATTCTACTTCAATTATTCTTAATTATACCATATAATATTTTGCTAATACATTATTAAATTTTTGCAGATCATTGAAAGGTGTATACAAAATTTAAAATATCAACTTTTGAATTTATATAACATTTTTGCAATTGTTTGTAGCATCGAATATATTTTTTCTTAATGGGAGCCAATATAGATCAAATGAAAGGGAATTGCCAATTTCATAACAATTTTTTTGTACATTTCAGTGTTTTCACGTGACGTCAGTATGGTTAAGGTTAGTAGGTAGGTTTCAAACCATTAAATTGTCATACTTACTTTTAGAGGTTTTTCTTGTTTCTTCAAAAAAAATATATTTATTACATTTCTTCGATCGTAAATTACTCTGCCAACTTTAATTATTTTCTTGTTTTAAAATTCGTCTTTGAAAAAAGGTTAATTTTCGTTAACTTTCAGACATCTACTGTAAATTAGAGTTATTATCATGAAAACCTGTAGGCTTTTGTCTATAAACTATCAAAATTTTATAAAATTCTTTCAGCCGACATTGACATTATAGTAATTTCAAAAATTTGATTTTTAATAACATATTCAGTTTGATGGCGACGAAACATAGAAAATAAATTTGTCTATGGCTATTAATAAATTGTTTGTCATTTACAACTCTTTTTAAGAAAAAAACATATTAAATAAATTCAAAATTGAAATCTCACTTTTTTAAACCTGTATTTAAAAAAAGATGAATATTCGACAACTTCCGTACATTTTCAGTCAATTACAGGCCAAATTCGGTAAACTTTAGACTTTTATCAAATAGCACAACTTTGAAAATTGTATCCGCTGATATAGCCATTATTGGGGTGGTCTAATTTTGTTTTCTAAGCACAATGACTGATTAACAAATATGAAAAATACTTTCTGACGTCATCTATAAAAAAACATTCTATCAAAGTGTGATATCATACTATAAGGAAGTGTGTTCGCATGTTATATTTTTTTTGAGTACAATTTAAATTTCTTAGTTCCAACTGTATTTTATATATTTATGTTAAATAAAATAATTTATATATGTATTCAGAACCTCTTCAATTTAATCAAAGGTTGCGTTGGAATATAAATAGTAAAATAAACGTAGACCAATGGGGTGGATTATAGGATGTGGCATCTACTTTTATTAACATAAATTCAAAAGAATAAGTGACATAATTTTTTGAGGAGGTAATAGAAGAAAAATCCATTTCCGGCATTGAAAAAGTGCAATAACTTAGTGTTTATCCAACAAATAGAAGTCGTTTTGGTGTCTACAAAATTTTACACTCTATAAACATCGTAGAAACCTATTTAAAGTCTTTGATTACGAAAATTTTGATTTTCTGTAACCTATGTTATTTTTGGGGGCTTAAACAACCAAGTTTTAGAAACAATTAAAAACCCTTTTTTAATTAATTTTAAGTAAAATAGTGAATGGTTGGGCCATTAAAATGGGACTAACGAATATGAGAACTTAGACCTTACTTTTTGTCAAAAATATATCCTTCTATTTCCTAGTTTTATTATATATGTATTTGACCCTAAAAGGTATTAAAAATAAGTTATTACATGGTTACATAATCTTATTTAAAATATATATATATATTACAAAGGAAAGAATAAGATATTTTCTCAAATTATCCTACATTTTTCGTTCCTAATCGATAAAAAAGAATTGTCCAAATTAAGCCATTTATAGATATTATTATTTTTATTTAATTCAAATATCAGTGTTGATCATTTGGATCAAGTAGTAGCCAATGCAGATGTTAAGCCTTTTTTTATTCTTAAAGCCATTTGATAAAGTTTAATTAAGATTTATTAGAAATTTGTCGATTCCATATAGCAAAATATCAACTTGCAGCCCCAAAATTGATTCTCCTTCAATTATGATGTAGTTTATGACCGTCAGTAAAAATGCTCTATATCTCTGACACTCCATTCCTTATCCCGTCGGTATCCTTACATTTTGGGGAAAAAAATTATCAATTTTATCTTTCCTTCCGAGTAGCTTTGTCACGATACTTATATTTTCATACTTGTTTCGAAATTTGAGGGGTAACTCATTGCCAGGCTGCATTTACTGGTTTCAATATCAGTTTAGCATATCACTGTTTTGTATTGTTTTTGCTCCTCTATACCGAAAAACACTACTCTAGGAGTTTCCATCCATTTTTCTTATAGGTTAAAGTATTGGTAATGTTTCTGCAAATGAACAAGTGCATTGACCACCACCTGAGTTGAGTAGTTAGTAATATAAAAAAAAGAGCGTGAATAGAAGGTGAGAGCGAGACATTTAGTACACCCTTGTTAATATCAGGTGCTTCTTATATTTATATTATAATGCATTTTTAAAACAATTTAAACCAAAGATTGACAATAATATTTACTTCCGAGGGAGAAGTTAACACCACGACCATCAATTAAATAATTAACAAAAAGAAGAGAGAGCAAAATCCGTTTTTTCTTTTTCTAATTTTTATAGGTAGTTTTTTAATTACAATCTACTCAACTCTTGCCATCACCAATACTAAATAAAATTAAGTCATTTTAAATCCAAATTTAGATTTGCTCCGAGCTGCTATCATGACAGTGTGGTATGCCATGGACACTGCCTTCATCGTCGAGAGCTGCCAATCTCTTCAGAGATCAGTTGTCTTGTTGTCCTCCTCTGTGATTTTGCACAATGTCATTCTGGATTGAAGATAATAAAATGTGTACCACTGGATAACTGTAGAACCACTCACTGGATAAGATATACTCTGTAGAAATTAAACACAAGATATTTCGTGTAAAATCCGTTAATGGTTGAAAGGTTTATTGTAACATAATTCTTGATAACTAATATAATTTTAACTATTATGATAGCAAAGTACTTGAGTTGGCCAATTTATTTAGTTTGTTAATTAAAACATCAAGTATCTATCATACATAAGAATAGAATACAATTATTCATTTAAACATTGGGTCTTAGATGGTCGATATGTACTGATGATAACTTTACAAGGAGTATCTATGGTGACGCCATTTAACAAAGCTCCGGTAAATAGCATCTTAGAGTCATATTCAAGCCTGAATATTTAACTTTTAGTTCGATTTGAAGTTAGGATGGCTATTATATGAGATCAATGTGTGAGATTCGAATCCACATCAGTGTTGATTTCCTCTGCTCTCACTAAACGAAATGTATTCGTCAATGAATATTTTTATTTCTTAACTGTTCCATTCATTTTGCACTTATAAATAACAATGAAAGTGCTAAAAATAATTGTATAAAACATAGAGAAAAAAGAAATCCTGATTTTAAAATAATCTTCACAAGATCAGTTTTGGGTTTCAACAAAATAAGATTTGTTGTTTTAATAAAAAAACATTAAATTTCTATTTGTGATACAAAATTATTTATACAACGTGCGGCCCTTGTTTAACAACGAACTTTGAGAGCAGGAAAAGGTATGCCAAAATTTGTCATTTTGGCGGCTAGCCAAAAGTGTTTGATGTCAGTTAAAAAAGGCATTGATCAACAATGCCTTTATTCCCACAATCGTAGGAAAGGAAGAGTGTTTTTGTTGCAATTCGCGTCGGACTGGACCATGTTTTGATTGCAAACTTCCTCCTTGTCTGGAGAGTCAGAAAGGAACTGGAATAGTCTGGAGGTGATTATAATTATGTCCCATGCCACATTGCAAAGAAAACGTTGATTTGTTTGTCAGATTTTTTTTTTACTTTGTTAGACTCAATGTTTGACCTCCAAGCTATCCGGAAATCAATCTCATGGTGTGTGGCGCACAGTTGAGCGAAAAACCAACAAATCTTCCTGCAACACTAATACCAAGTTGATGTACAAGATCCAGGAGAAATTCCGAACTCTGCCATGGAGACTGTCATCAAGATTTGCTCTTGTCTCCGAAGTCGAGTCGAGGCTGTTATTGACATTAGAGACGATTATTATTTTTTTATTCAGCTTTCATTTGACATTAGTTTTTTTATTCGACCAGATGATTATTTTAGGAGAAACTCTATTTTAAGAAAAAATCGTAGTGGATGTTAACTAGAAGTCGCACCCTGTACAACACCCACCTAGACAGGCAGGTGAAAGCCAATACAGCCAAATACTTTGAACTGAAAGTATTCATTAAAATATTAACTGAAACAACTTAATAATAAACAATTTGCGAAAATAAAATGAGTATTTGTATTTTTTTTATAACCTAATTTTTTTTTTGCACCTATTTTTTTTCTTCGAGTACAACAACAACTCTCTTATCTTTAAAACATATATATTTTTTGAATACTTTATCTGTGTTTCTTTTTTGTTTGTTTATTTGTTCTTATTGTCGTTCCTTTGACCGACTCATCAACAAAGTCAAATCCTATTATTTGTCAATGCATTCTTATTGCTGTATGTAAATACTTTTCCTTTATTAAATTACAGCTTTTTAATGTATCGTTAAATCATTGCTCTAGATACAAGTCTAAGGAACTAACTATGAGTCAGGGGCACATAATTCGACCTCTTAAATAAAATATAGGTACATATTTTATGTACAAGTTGGACCTTGTATAAGCAATTTCTTCGTATCAAAATGCATTATTTAATTACAATATTGGTCCTTCTAATTACCATAAGCAGAGCTTTGTAGATAAATTGGGAATTTCAAATTTCTATTTCGTGGCTTTTACTTTAAATTTCACGCTAAAAATTGCTTTTTATAGTTGTCTAAATTCTTTCTTTCATATGAGACTTTGTTTAGAGAGAAGGACAAGGACATAAGAGCTGTTAGCTGCACAAGAGGGCTTCAAAAGTTATTGAGCACGTTGATGAGAAAAAGTTTGGGATGGACGCAGAAATTAATCGATCATGCTACAACATATCATCGATGCTGTACTTGTAATAAATGCCAAGGATCACAAAGGTTATTGAAGCTGGAGAGGTCACATCGAATCAATCAAAAACAACTTCATAAATACATATTCTAATTTGCAGAGAAAAAATTACAAATTTATCTGCAAACCCCTGTATTAATTGATGCTAACCTTTAATTTAATTTAATTTATCTTATACAATATCTATGAAAGTCAACTTCTTGTCCCTTCTATATGCTTACATTTTAAGAAAAAAAATTCCGGGACTCTTTTTTAAAAGAGAAAAAACATTGTCCCTCCTCCAGTGTTTTTCCATATATACCGGTAGTTGCATAAATACGCGGACTAATTTTTAAACGCTTATATCTCGAGGTTCCGTGACCGGAAATAAAAAAATTCCAGCACAAGTAGCTCGGTAAATCTTTCTCTTTGTTTTGGTTTTTCTTACTCGCATCAAACAAACTCGTTTACGATTAATGGCGAGGCCAAACGTCATAGGGTTGCCACTCTCCTCCGCACCAGTAGGTCTGTCAAGGAGATACTCAAGGACACTGGACTATCCAGGACTACTGTGTTCAAGGTCCACAAGCTTGTCAAGGAGGGAAAAGATATGAAAGACCTGCCCATACCTCTCGAATGACTCAGGATTGGCTCGCTGCCAACATACCATTTTGGAACAAAAACATTCGGCCACCTCAATCACCTGATTTGAATCCCCTTGACTACAGTGTGTATTGGCAAATTGAGAAGAAGCCCTGTGCTACCCGCCACCCGAATTTGGACTCATTGAAGGTCAGCGTCAATAAGCAATGGGGAGCCATGGAAGACCATTACATCATCAATGTGTGCAAGGCCTTCCGCGGGCGCTTGGAGGGTGCCATAGCAGCCGATGGCGGTTATATTCAGTAATTATATTGAATTTTATACCAGAATAAATTATCTATTATATAGTTCGCAAAAAAATACGTCATACGAATTTTATTATACATTTAATTATTTGTCACAAATAGTCCGCGTATTTATGCAACTACCAGTATTTCCAAAGGGTAACATATTTGTTAAGGCTCTGTAAATGAACCAATGCATGGAAAAGTCCACTTTTTTACAATTTATGGGATGCAAAAATTAACAATCCGAACACTTTGAATTTAAAAATTTAACAAGATATGATTTATTCATGAACTCTCGAATTTCATCATTATTAATACTGTAGTAAATAGATGTGTTTCTGAGCTCTTTTAATCATTAATGTAGCCACCCTTAGCAGCAATTAGGGAATCCAGGTAGAAGGGAAGGCCTGGAAACCGCTGCAGATGTAGTCCTCTGTCATGGCGTCTCAGGGCTGGCTGACCGTGGCTTTAAGGGCCTAAGTATTTGGATGACGGGCACTGCAGGCCTTCCCCTCAGAATTCACCCCAAAAGGTGTAGTTGAGGGCTTGTCATCAGGGTTTGGGGGGGAGGGCAAAAGTGTCCAAAAAGAGTTCAAAAGAAATCAAAAGAGTCTTCCAACGGGGAGATGGGTTTCTTTCATTGCTGGTGTCAAAAGTGGACTCTCCACCGTCACAAGGCTCCTTCCAATCACTTTATTGATAGTTCGATAGAAAGTTTGCTCTGAAACCTCGAGATTTCTTGCATGGACCCTCACGAACTTGATGGAATTGGCTTGGATTGTTTTCTTCAACTCTTCTGGATCCAAATGGCCTTTTTGGCGGAGCCTTTCTTCGTCTCGAACGTTTGAGACTTGCAGATGGCGTAGACGGTAGTTTTGAAGACTCCCAACTCCGTGAAATTCACGAATGGAAGTTTGTTGATCACATTCATCTGTAATCTACGTTTCTTTCTATTTCCCAATTCAATTACTGAATTATCCTCATCTCAAATACTATAATTTCTTCATTCGAACATAACACATCTCATTTTTTCTTTACAACTTGTACAATTTGTTTAAACCATTTCCATCTTATACAGACTTTAAAACTGATACAAAGCATTTACATGTACTCTGCACTTTTGCTGTAGTTTTCAACCCTAAATTCATGTTAAAAAAAGTTTTTCTGCCCCAAATGTATGTTTATTATTGATTTATATGTGTGCCTGTAAGCTCTTTTTAATTTTCTATTTTTCCTAAGAGTGACATATGAATGCTTTAAACAACAATAACAATAACATTAATTGTATTGCTGACTTTAAACATAGTTGTTGTATGTTTTATGTAGTCGGGATTTCGCAAATATACATTCACATAAAACAGCACTCAAATAAGACAGTAATAATTAAATGAAAAAGAGACATTTAAAGATCGGACTTATCCACATTTTCTAGGATCTAGGTCGGTTTGGATCTTTAGACCTAAGCACCCAGGTAAGTTTAGGGTATTCTGTCTTCCGGATCCAAAACTAAAATTAGACAGATACTTGTTTGCAATTTTTTAAGCATTTTACTCGAAGTTCAGACAAAAAAAAAATCAGAATTTTTTACTGATTGCTGATGCGGAAACAATAAAAAAGGGAGTGTTATTACTATTATAAATTACATATAAGTATAGATGAGATATGTGTAAGAGCTCGAGGAGAAGGCGGGAGCGAGACATATTACACTTTTAAATATTAGCTGCCTGTTTTAGGATTTTGGGGAGAATAATTAGTTACTACTACTTTTAAAATATCATTAGTACAGGCAGTATCTATATTTATTTTGCAATTCATTTTAAAATAAATTATAAGCAAGATTGTTTTGTGTGAGTAAAGATGGGAGATTGGAGAGACGAAATGGCATTGGGTACTCGAATTTTTACGGATTATAAAAAACACTTCTGGTATTTTCTGGATCCTAATAAGCTTATAATATTGCTTAATACTTAATCTTATATATATATATAAAAGATCTTATCTATATCGAACATACACTCTATTTGTCTTGATTAGTGATTGGAGCGACATCTATATAAACAGTTGCATTGTGTGGTTATTCAACACGTATCTCACACGTCGTTACCTTTATTGTATCGCATTACTTTATCGCCCGAAAAGAAACAAAATTAAGGGTTAAAAATCAGTTGGTAGTCAGCCTATTTCTCTCAACTATGGGAAATACAATTCAATCAAATCAACGCTGATTAGGAGAAAAGTAGAAACCAAATCGACAGCTGACAACAAAATACACCGTATAGTTTTGTATTAGTGGGGTTCCACCAATCACAGGCTGTCCAGGTATCTTCTTCTTTTCCTCTAATCAGGTTCCTTAACTTTGATTAGTTCAATACAAATTAGTTCTGATTAAGCTCTCAACATTATTAACTATTATTCAATAATAGTTCGATAGTTGGAAGAATTGGCTAACTAACGACTGATTTTGGGCCTTTCCCGTTTCTTTTCAGAAGATGGCAATGAGTTGTTCAATATTATATAAAAATTATTCTAACTCATCAGTTTTCCAATAGTAATGGCATTGCCTTATTTATACCTATAAAAAATTCTTAAAATCTATATTTAATCCTGATAAATGCAAAAATCAAAATTTGTCTTCTGTCTATATAAATGTCTGAATGTATGAGAACGAGTCACCAGTATAATGTACTCAATGATATATTTTATCCACACATTTGGATCTAAGAAATAGCAATGTAGTTGTCTTTATGAAATATTGAAGGCGTGTGTATATAGTATACAGGGTGCGCTGTATATAGTGTTCCCTAATATAAATCATATAATTTTTTTAAACGTAAAAAATAATAATGTAGTCGTATTGATGAAATATTGCAGGTGTGTCCATGTATAACAAAATCACTGATTGCTTTTGATATTTTAGGTAAATCATATTTCATGTACATTTCTAGAATCGGGTGGAGTGAAAAAATCTTTCCACTTCTTTTTTGATCATAAATTAAAGTTTTTGTAAGTGGAGTAAAGTTATTCCGGTTAAATACTAAAAAAATAAAAATCTTCCAAAGTGACTTAGAAGCCGAGAAAATGCCTTTTGAACGTGACCAACAAATTCCGGTCCGCAGACTTTGGTACGCTGGTAAGAGACCCACGGAGATTCCAAAGCAATTGTGTATCTCCAGGCCAACTGTTAACATGAACATGGTGAATGAAGGTGTTCCAGCAGGATAGAAGTGGTTGAAGGACTACTTGCCTTTACAGCCAAAGAAAATGTGTTCCCACTACTCATCAGAGGCCAACTCATTAGACTTCACTTTTTAGGTGAATGTTGAGTCCAAGGGCTTTTTTCATACAAGTAATTTAATTAATGGTATTTTGAGAAGTTTTTAGTATTTGTTAATTATATTGATTAATGATTATTATGAATGTTGTTCGAATGTAGTTCAAATCATTGCCGTACTTGAAAATAAATAAATTATATAATAAACATTGGCCTCCAATCTTGGCCTGAAAACGCTGCATCACTTGGGCTTGAAAACCTTGGACATGGTCGCCCACTGCTGATCGAGAGAGGTCTTGAGGTCAAACAAATTTCGGTGTGGGTAGCGCAGGCTCTCTTTTAAACTATGTCCCAAATGGCAAGAAGGAGGAACAGTCTGGCCAAGAGATGCGAACTGTTGACCCATTATTATTTAACCAAGTTAACAATTTCCGGTCTTTCTTGACCCCGTTAACCTTGGTTGCTGTTGAAAGCAGTTGCCCTTATCATCGAACATAAGAAGTCTTGCCCAAATCCTTCATGTAGCTCCTCACAGTCCAATCACTAGCATTGAGAGCCTTGCTATGCTGCATCATCAACTTTGCCGGACTTCTAGTGATCGCAGTGTTAACGTCCTCCATAATCCCAATTTCCCGGCGTCTACCGCTGTCAGGAAAACTCTCAAGGCTCTGATTTGTAGTCAATATGATTTTAATCTTGTAAATAAGACTCCGAGAGCACCCTACGACCTTCATGATCTCCTCGATACTCCCTTGGGCGTGGAGCAAATCAGACACCCTTCGCCATTCTATTCGTCTCCATACTGACAACCGCTGATTTTGGAAAGTTTGTTTTTGTATTGTTTATAAACCGGAATAGTCCTATTTGTAATAACACAACTTAGTATCTAGATTGATTGACTGATTCAAGTCCATGATTTTACCTCGAACACTATATTTTGAGAATCTTGTTTCTCAAATAAAACACATAAATATATTGTATTCTTTACACCCCTTTGTTCTCAACATAGGTAGATAGAAGATCACGTCATCTTATGTGTACATAGGTAAATATATACCCATAATTTGTAGTCATGAATAAACTGTCATCCTACCAAATTATTTTTATCTATGAGAAGTTTAATACAAACTTTTTCTGTTGTAAATAGTTATACATAATTCATGACTAACTCCTTATAATTATTTGCAAAAAACAAATACTTGTTCATTAATTATTGTGTGACGTGTGAAAAGCCTTCATACATGTTTTTATTCATCGTCTCAACACTCCTTAAATACAATATATATATATAGTTGGATTGTTACGTTTATTATTACTTTGATAAAAGTAATAATCTTTTTATTTATTTATATTCGTTTATATAAATTCAAATTTGGGAAATTGATCATACTACATTGATATCAAATTCGCTCCCAGAATCAATCTACTCTATAACTGACCTAATTCCTTGAATTCTTTTGTTTATTATATGTACTTACGTATATAAATATAAACATCTATGTATTTTTAAAAGACAACTTGAAATATTTATCTGATTATTAATTGGAATTTTCAGGTCGCAATTCAAATCAAAAACCCAATTAAGTTGTTTTTGCAAGATTAAAATAAAACACATGTCAAGTAACTAAAAAATGTAGGTGCAATTTATATCATTAGTGTAATTGAAAATGAGGCATGAAATCCCTCGATGTTTCTGATCAAATATTTTGAAAACTTTTAATAAAAAGCAATCAAAAAATGATAAAAGGATTTTGTATTTCCGGGGTTCACGCATAGATAACACTATTTTTAATTTTTTTTAATTAATCTCATTTTCAGTTCGTACCAAACTTTAAAAAACACCTTTTTAAATTTCATAAAAACATGTTCTTTAGTTAGTGAGTTATTCTGTTTAGTGGAACCCTACGTTTGATATTCCCAAAAATAAAGATCAAAAACAACTTTGTTTTTTAATTGTACAATGCTTCTTGTTGGGAAATAATACCATTCCAGCTAAGCAATTGCTTGAAAAGCATTATGGGGACAATGCCCCATAAAGTGAGTAAGTAATAATAATGATTTTTAAAAAGCCAAAAAACATGTTTTCATTGTGAAGCCCGGGACTTTTCAGCCCATTTGTTATATAATAATCAAATGTGCCTATTAGTAGATATGAAATTAAAGTCCTTACTGGCATAGAAAGGCCATGATAACTTAGAAGAGTTACACTCTCTACCGTGCGCGATGATGAAGTCTGAACGATCAATACTTTTCCTTTAATGAAGTATATTCCAGTAGACACAAGATGCACATAAAATATTTGGGATCAGCTGTAACGCTATATTGTCTCCTCTCATCTTCGAAATTTTTATTTGCACAAATATGTCCTATGTTTGTTTACGGTGGCCTTCAAGGCCATGATGTTTTCGTGCATGAGGATCCAAGTCCTCGTCTCACATACAACCAGATGGCGTAGTCCAAAGTGTTGGTGTCGGATAAATACGAAGCCATATATATTTTGACCAGAAATTGATGTTATTGCTCAAGCATCTTTTGCAGTAAGTGCAAGTGTGCTGTCTTGTTGCAAGACCTCATTATTACCCGGGAAGTTAGAACGAACTCATAGGAGGAAGCGAGCCTCCAGATTTTATTTCCTGCGTCAAAGAGCGATCAGATCTTCATGCGAGGGTTATGTTCTGACACAATTCCCTTGATACCTTCAAAAAATATGAGCAAATGAAATTTTTACTCAGTGTTATGAAATTTTGACTATCTTAATGTATTTAAAACTCCCAAGTTTGAAAATAGACTTATGTTAACGGATTTTTCACTTTGAATGTGTAGGAACAGGACGATGAACCTATTTTTCTCCTAACTGAAAACAACTCCATGTATTGTTTTAATTTTTTGACAAAATGAATGACGTTTTCTGTGCAAATATAAACAATTATTTATCTCTGTGTTTATTCATTTGCAAAGGGGAAAAAAATCTATTAAAAACTGTTCAAACACATTAAGAAAAATAATAATTCGTGCATTACTATATTCTATGAAATATAATATTTGAGAAATATTCTTATTAATAAGATTCAAACCATTTGAAGGAGGGAGTCTAAAGGTATAATACTACAAAATTAAATCCATCAAATCTATATTAATAAAGCAAAGTTTGTCTGTTTGTATGTATGTTTCCTGCAAAGTTATTTTTTGTGTGTAACTTCGGACTGCTAGATACTTACTTGATCCAAGACTCAACAATACAATTGAGCGTTCGTGTTATATTGAAACAGAAAGGAGAGCATATCTATTGAGTTGCATAAAATGATATTAATTAATGAGTGTCAATACATATTTTATACATCTCAATACTCTACTAAGTTGTCTAAAGTATGAATTGATGACTCATTTTTAACAACTAGCGTGTACAGTTCAAGCTCACAATAGAAGTAGCAAAATGAAATCCATTACCTTTCTAAAAGATGGCTTTTGTAATCTCGCGTTGTGTATGTACGATCAGTGACGCTAGATGGTGTTAGAAATATATAACTTTGTACTAAAGAAACATAATAGACAGTTTTGCGATTGTTTGACTCAGTATTTGTTCGAGCGTGTGTCAAAGATGGACACCAGGAAAGAGAAAACACGCCATATTGAACAGTTTTTCTTCGATAAAGGCAAGAATGCAGTTTATCAGACTGTTTTTATTATTCTATCAATCATGTGGAGCGAACATCTAAGTATTGAGAAAGAAAGAGCAGAGAAGATCCTGTCAGGGACAACGTAAATCCGGGCAAAGTTTTGCTCTTTCCCGATGAAAAAATGTGTACCGTTGATGCCACTGTGAAGAAGCAGAAACGCCACTATATCACAATCGAACATCCAGACAATTTCTTAACTTCAATTAAACATTATTCAGAACAAAAATCCAGTAGTCAGCAGAGGGTAAGTCTGTCCTTCCATTTTTTTTTTTTTTTTTTTTTTTTGTAGAGGAAGTAGTAGCGTCTCAATACAGATGCTTATATCGAACTTATGGATAAGAAAGTGCTCCTTTGGTCCAGGGAAAAGTTGGGGTACAACTTTTTTCCCACTCAAGACTGAACTCCATGTCATAGGGCCGCTAAGACCCATGTCTTCCTGAGAGGCAACTTTCTTGACTTTTGGGACCTCAACATGTATCCTGATGCTAAACCCTGAGACTACTATAACTAGACAGTGTTTGATACACCTCAAAGGAGTTTCCAGTCTCTGGAGGCCTCCATCAAGAAGAAGTGTACCAAGGTCGAGTCTGACTACATAATCTAGGTCTGTATGGGATTAAAGCATCGTATTTAGGCAATTATCCAAGCTGAGTCCTCACATACTGAATAAAAGTTGTGCCAACTATATTCACATGATTTTGTTAAATGAAGGTCCTAACAAAATATCTCCTTCAAATTTTACTCTTGAAAAATGGAAAATAATACAATGTGTACCACAAGATAAGATCAACCTTGTTTATTATTAAAGAAAAGTTTGTCTGTTTGTTGACGCCTAATAACTCCATCTAAAACTTAGTACAAACGCTACTTATTAAAAAAGACTTATATATTTGTGTATGAACTTTGAATGTTTATAAAAATCTCCAATATAACCAGTAGGGATAGATTAATGATGCCATCACAAGATGCCTTCATAAATTGTTCCGTAGAACAGCTATGTGTGCAATTCAGGCGCGTCCTTAAGAGTCAGGACTGGGAGTAAAAATTTCGATTATGTTTTTCTTTGGGATACCATTTTGGATTTCAACAAAAATATAAAATACAAAGGAACTTGTTTGTTTTTTTTCCTAACATGATGGACAGGAATATTTTTTAAGTCTCTCTAGAGTCTTTGATGGATTGCATTACAAAGAATGACGTGAACATCAAAAACAGTAAAAGTGCATTTTTTTATCTTCAAAAAGTGTATTAAATGCATTTCTAAAATACATATTGAGTATAATATGCAAGTACATAATGAAATCCGAGTGACATGGTGTCTGAATAAACAAAAGTTTCATTATCTTAAGAATAAATGCTATATTATGGAGACAGAAAGTTGTTATTTTTGAGCTGTGTTCGAATGATTAATTACGTATTATTTGATCTCTTAGACCGTTTCAATGAACTCTTATTGAGTGAAAATCAAAGTTAAGAAAAGTTACTAATGAAAATCCTGAATTATTTTGTGTAGATTAATAAAAATAAACCAAAATCAAGAAGGTTACCCGAAAATTTGACGAATGTTTCCGAGGAGAGCAGCTAAGATGTCAGGGTGTTTTCTCGAATATCTTGAAGAATTTCTGCAATGTTTATTTTATCCACAGATCTAATACTCCATGGGAAATCCTTTTTTCTTTTCCTTTCTTTCCTCCTAAAAACCAAATCGAAAGTGCAATTTTCGCCGATTTCTTTTTCTCCAGATATTGTTTTTGATTTTGAATAAATTTAGTAAACGTTCTTACTCGTTTAGTTATTTTTTGAGACGCCAGTCTCTCTTTGAATTATAACTCAACCCTTTATCTAATCTTCTTTAGCTCCAAACACAAGTTTTATATTTTGGGTATGGAAAAGCCCCCTTACATGACCCCAACCCAAAAAAAGGCACATCGTATTAGTGCGTCCAGGTTCAGTAGAAAGGTTCACCCAAAGTTTGAGCCTCCTATGTCCAACGGTGTAGGCGCCTGTAAAAGATACACATAAACTCTATTAAATATAGCTACTAGCAAAAGGTAACCGGGCATAGGTTCGGCAAAGGAGGGAAAGAGAAAGGGCTGATGTCATTTCTTCTTAATGTTTTAAAACCTTTGTAGCGGTTGAGCATTATAATATAGCGCCTGTATAATATATATATATATTATTAAGATTTAAAAAAAGTGTGATTAACTTCAAATAACATACCTACTTATATTCATTCAAAATTGTATATTGATGATAATTCCATCTTTGTTAATTTTGTCTAAAAATTACAAAATTGAAATTAGCGAAGAAAATTGCAAAAAAACTATATGGCAAAAACAACAAATTATTGAGAATAACATCAAAAAAGTAACTACGATAACTGGTTCATTTTTGCAAATATTGCATAAGTTATGTGATAAAATGTTCTGCAAAATGAAAATCCCTTTATGGTATTTCTGTTAACATTTCCAATTGGCGTTTGATAAAACAAGTGAAAAAAAGATGAAAAATTATTTAGAAAATGACAGATAACATCAATTTTTATATGTCAAATTTATATGCAAACAAATTTCAAGACAAATTTATAAAAAATTTATTTCATCTACCCGTCCCATATTCCATGGGAAATCCTTTTTTTTTGCACCGCAAAAAAATAGAAACTGCAATTTTTTTTGCCCCTAACTTTTTTGATTTTGAATAAATTAAGAAAAACAACCATATTCGTATAGTTGTTTTTATAAGATGCCAGCACTTTTTAATTATAACTCAACTGCTTATCTAGTTTCTTAGAGCTCAAAAAAACAATTTTTATGTTTTGGTTATAGAATAAGTCCCGTTATATCATCCCCTCCCCAAAAATTGGCACCCCCTTCTTAGCCTCACCAGGTTCAAAAGAGGCACCCGTGCAAAGTTTCAGCTCCTTAGGTCCAACGATGTAGGCACGCATTAAGTATACACACACAAATATATACGGATTATTATTAGTTTTTGTTTTTTTACATGGTGTTATTAACTCCAAAAAACATAGCAACATATTGGCATGAAAAAAATTGTTTAGATGATAAGTCCATCTTTTATTTTAGTCAAAAAATTGCCCAGACAAAATTCGCAGAAAAATCGATACAAAAATGTTTTGCACTCATTTGCTTAAAAATTTGCTAATAGCATTTATTGTCATTGTAAAGAGGAACAAAAACCTATCAAGTTTTTTTTCATACTTCCAAAAAATTAAAAGTTACGCAGAATAACCCCAGTTCACTGCTGGAACCAGGATGGGGACTGAGGAGTACTACTTGGTAATGAAAACAAAAGTAAAGCTCGGACTGGAGGCCCACTAACCATCTTGTCACCATGTCTGGCAGCAGGATGGACCACCTAGCCATATTGCAAACAAGAGATAAAGTGGTTCTCTGAATACCTAGAGGACTTATAGGAGAATAAAAAGTATGGAAAAATAATGGAACGACATAGCTCAATGGACAACGCGTGGGCTAATTATTCTCTTGAACTCAATGTGCGTAGGTTTGCCTCTCAGTTGTTCCTGGAGAAAGAAATACTAGTTACTAGGTCAGACGGAGTAATTGTAATACTATATGGCTTGTAATACTTAATCAGTACAACTCCATTTCACCAATTAAAGGTACATTAATAATTTAAAATATGGACCCCTTCCTCCCCCAATCTCAACCTTCTTGAGTATACCATCTGGGGCGCTATTGAAAGGAAGGATGAGCGGGTCCTCTGCCCATCTGTAAATGCCCTGAAGCCTGGCGTGCCCCTGAAGTAGAGGACCATGTCCAAGGACTTCGTCCAGAGGGTGTGCCCTGGCTTCGAGAGGATGTTTGAGCCGTTTGTGGTGGACATTTTGAGAAATAGCATGTAAAAATTGTCTATAAATTTTTACATTAAATTTCAACTTGTTTCCTTTTGAAATGCATGAGTTATTTAGTCAAGCATCACCATGATTCCTTTATTGACAGTGAGGGCTTACCACACTCTTCCACAGAGTTCCATGACATATCTCACTCTTCTTCACTTTCTCTTTTTTTTATTCATAGTTGGGATAGGTAAATAATAAGAACGCATAAGAAGTGTTATTTAAAACCTCAATAATATATTTCAAACTTATTTAATAACTCAAAGACTAATAAAGTAGCATCCCAAAATAATTGGGAATATTTCAAGGATATTTCAGTCTCTGAGAGTTAATAGAACTACACCCTCCTCCAAAATAATCTAAGAATAATATTCCATGACCAAGAAAACTACACTCGTACAATATTTTCATACAAAATCAGAAACTGGAAGAATAGTTTATAGACTGAAGTTCTATATAGTTAGTTTTTTTAAAAGTACTGAAATTAGAAAGCCAGAAGGGATTAGGACTAATAACTTTGAATACTGAATTAAAAAAGTCATAAATTACATATAGTGATGCATTTAAAGGCTTTTAATTTATATAACAGTGATGTATTGTAAAAATAAATTTTGAGTTCTTGTTCTTAATTGAACGCATAAAAATCCAACGCTTAAAGTCAGTCAATTGAACAGGTCTTTTTAAATAAAGTCTTCACCAGAACTTTATGATACCGATCCAAAACTAAAGTTAGACAGATACTTGTCTCAAATTTTATAAGCACTTTACCCGAAGATCAGGATTAAATAAATAAGATCAGGATTAAGGTTACATTTTTACTGATACCTGGTGACGAGACAAATAAATAAGGCAATGTCATTACTATTGGAACATACTGATGAGTTAAAATAATTTTTATAGTAATATTGAACCCCTCATTGCCTTTATTGTGTATGACAACCTCTCCTCCGAAAAGAAACGGGAAAGGCCCAAAATCAGTCGTTAGTTAGCCAATTCTTCCAACTATGGAACTATTATTCAATAATAGTTAATAACTGTTGAGAGCTCAATCAGAACTAATTTGTATTGAACTAATCAAAGTTAAGGAACCTGATTAGAGGAAAAGAAGAAGATACCTGGACAGCCTGTGATTGGTGGAACCCCACTAATACAAAACTATACGGTGTATTTTGTTGTCAGCTGTCGATTTGGTTACTTCTTTTCTCCTAATCAGCGTTGATTTGATTGAATTGTATTTCCCATAGTTGAGAGAAATTGGCTAACTACCAACTGATTTTTAACCCTTAATTTTGTTTCTTTTCGGGCGATAAAATTATGCGATACAATAAAGGTAACGACGTGTGAGATACGTGTTGAATAACCACACAATACAGCTGTTTATATAGATGTCGCTCCAATCACTAATCAAGACAAATAGAGTGTATGTTCGATATAGATAAGATCTTTTATATATATATATAAGATTGAGTATTAAGCAATATTTGTATGATCTTTCCATGATCTGAAAAATCCGTTGTATCTTTTTTATGACCACTAAAAGTTCAGGTACCCGAATCCGGTTCGAATATCGGATAATACAAGTTTAATTACACCGTAACCGGTTATTTCAGATCCAAGATTTGGATTGCAAGATCCAACATGTCGAGCGTCTATAAGAACTATAATTGTCCTCATTACAGGTATGGTTGGGAGTGATCTCTTCAACAAAACCCCGGACTTAGCTACATAAATCCAAGAATTTAAAAAAAATAACAAGGCTATAAGAAATTGCAAAATAATGATTTATTTTCTAACTTTATTGTCAAATGACATTTTTATTATCCTCTTCACTCTCCTCATATTCCATTATAACTGTCATTGATTCGTTAAAATTGAACTTAGAAATGAGTCCTTATTACAACTATAACTCAAGGAATCAATAACCTATATTGTTACATGTTTATTTAATGTAATCTTTCTTACGATTTGCAACAACCACAAATGTTTTATATTAAAAGTATCTCAAACACTAAATGTCTGAATCGTGTGGTGGGACTGTGGCGTCACAAGAGTTTGAGAACTCAAGAACATTGAAAGTGTAAACGTGTTCAAAGCATTTTTAAAAATAACCGTTTTGAAACATTTACGAGACTTGTGTCCACTACATACACTTGAATCAAATACGTAATGAAATATACTTTGTAGTAAAATTATATAGTGATTGTTTTGTATTAGCTTACTACATAAGTAAAACGTTAGAATCCAAGATGATACTATAAAACCAAAAATCTTGGGGGAAGCCCAAGCACTTTTAGCCCAGATTACAGGGCATATTCCTTTAAGAAAGCATATAAAGAATATGAGAATGATGGAATATGCATCATGCATACTTTGCGGAGGTACAACCGAGACTCCAATACATTATTGGGTACAGTGTGATGCCCTGGAATGTATAAGGAGGGAAATATGGAAAACTCGGCTGAATAAAAAGAAAACTTACTCTGTATGAATAATGCCATTCATAAGATTGCCTATTTTCATAACGTTGTATAAATTGAGACTATTAATTTTATATGTGCATGGACTATTTCAGTGTCTTGCTTTGGTTTTATAATTTTTTTCTGTATCATAGGTATGTGATTTTAATAGATTAAAATATATCCAAGTTTTATGGATGTATATTACAAGGGGTTCCGCATTTAATTGGGGTTTCCGTGGGGGAGGTGGGTACGTACCCTTGGTTTTTAATAATAAAAAATATTTAGCTATCCCTTAATTAATTATCAATAATGACAAACTATTTTTGCGTATTTGTCTGTTGAGAATGATATCCAAAACAATGTTTTACAGCTCGAATTCAATTGATAAGCTAAAGTAATTAACTATAATTTGAATAAAAAGGATGCCTTGTAGAGTGTCCTTTAAAGATAATATTGAAGAGTTGCTCTCACGAAGACTTACTCTAATAACATAACAAGCGTGATTCTATATTATTATTGTTCAGTCAATCCTTTTATATTCGGTCCAGGCCAGCCCTATGAATGATCCTATCAGTTCTTGGGACCGGTCCTTCGGACAATCAGTAAAAAAACTTATTAAAAAATAGGAAATAAAGTTAGTGAGGACATATAGGACTGAACCTTACAAGTTGTAGGACTGATATGCAGGACAGAACTGAATCAGACCGAGACAGAAATGGACGGGACCGGCTACTTCGTTTATCTTCAGACAGTGTATTTGTGATATTTTAATTCAATCCTTCTTTTATCAATCAAAAAAAACAAAAAGGAAACGCATATGTGATCTCTTACATCCCAGTGTCAGTCCCGAGAAGGCTGCTGAGACAATTGGCATCTCCATTCGGACTGCTGAATACATTAAGAAGGGCATTACGGCCCAAAACGAATCAAAACTTTTGCAACAACAATATGCCTGTCTCTATGTGGCCCTGGACTTTGTAGTTTGGGTGTCTTCTCCACCTACCATCTAAATTTGGATTCGCTCCAAGCTGCTATGGTAGCCATGGACACATCATTCATCGTCAAGAGCTTCCAATCTTTTGGGCTGCTCTGTCGAGGCTGTTATTTCCTGTGAAGGGGACATGTTGTTAAGAAATAAAGCTAAATATGGTATCTAAATATATGACAACTTAGTTTTTAGTTGTCTTTTCATGATTCCATAAAAATAAGGTGTTTATAATTTAGTCATGCTACTGCAAGTTATAGGTTCCTTATTCAGTATGCTTTTGAAGGATGTCCATCTAAATATTTAATATATTGAAGACATCTAGGGTATCATGAAGGGGGGAATAGCAGGGGTTTAGAGCCTTATATCAATGCACTAAGTCATTTTAAAAGCTTGAATTACAATCTCTACATAATATGTAAATTTTTAATAATAAAATATACTTTTCGTTTTTTTTTTTTGTAACTGTACCTTGACGTTTGATGTTTTGTCATGTAAATCATTTTATTTTTTAGATAGACCGCCTTTTTGGAATGGATAATCTGAAGAATGAACTTTATTTTCCTTTGAAGTTGTCATTACTATTTAATTCCTGAGTAGTTTCTACTGTATTCAATTATATCCCTCAACATGATTGAACATTTGTGTGTGCCCTTAAAAGACGTAGATTAACCCCATGGGAATTTGTTATGGAGTTAGTCCTTGTTGGACTCCAAGTGGAATTGAGGATCAGCATCGGAGTCATTCTTGGCAATGTCCATGTTTATTTCCTCCTCCCTTGCGTCAGCTGATTGTAGCTGATCTAATAAAAAGCTATGGCAGCTAAGCTGCTTTCCTTCAAAATATTCTTCAAATTATCAGTAGGAACATATTGGTTTTCGCTTTCTTTTTTTTAATTTACCCAAAATAGACAACATTTAAATATGTTTTATATTTTTAGCTTAGTTTTATTTTCTTCATAGCTTAGTAGGGCAAACATATTCAGAACAAATGCTGGCAGATATGATCACCTTCCTTTGGAGGAGTCAAAGCAGTTTGATATTTGTTATTTATTTTTTTTCTTCAAGGGAAAACCTTGAGAAAAATAACATACGTAGCAAAATAAGAGTTGAAGAAACTTTTGCAAGAGCACCCCTCGTGAATTTATTTAGTTGTCAGGTTAGAAACAATAATACTTCTGCAGGAACCTTCTTTGACCTTTGCACAGCGTATACCTTTTGTCTCAAAAAGTATGGCAAAAGACAGAAGAATAGACCCATCTATCTCTGCATATGCTCCTTCGTATGTATTAACCCTTATAAATTGTCTTATTTTAAAGGGAAAATAATGTCTATAAGTACAAAACGTATGTAAAGCACTCAAAGCATCATCTTTCCACGCTTACATATCTACATATATTCACCGGGCGGCAACCCCTTCCTTGAGCCGGAAGAGCGCTCTCACCTATTTATCTATCTCTCATGCTTATGCTCACTTTTTTGAACAAAAATAATATTTCCTTTTTTTTTAAATGTTATTATTAGTTCATTTTAGACCACGAATGTTCAAAATAGTAAATTAGTAGAGCTTGTACATACATAGAGTCTCTACAGCAACACTCCAATCAAGAGCCTGAAACCTCAAAAGCAACACATATATATACCCTGGATCCAACGCCTCAGTATCAAAGGAATCCCACATATCACATATATATTCTATACAGAATCTTCCTTTTGTGGTTGTTTTCATCCGAGGGGAGTTACTTTATGATGTAACTATTTTGAAACCTGTCGACCCTATGTAGAACTCAGACTCAGAGCTATTGTACACCTTAAAAAAATCCCCCTTCCCTCCAAACAGTGTCATAGTTTTTTTGAAGGAACCTCGACTTTTATAGCTTATTGGAGTGAATAATATCCTTTTATACATATGTGAGTATATGTGATCTATTACTATATTTTGTTATATATTCAAAATAATCAAGATAAAGAAGGGAAGAGTAGTCAAACGACAACAAGAAAAGTTATGAACAACTCATGCAAAAGCCGGCTTTTCTTTTTCTTTTCCTTTCGTTTTTGTTCCTCAGTTCATTTCCCTACTTTTAATTTTTTTTTTCTTTCTTTTGAAAGTAGCAAGTTCATTTGATTTATAATTAATAAATAATAAATCGTCGGTCAATTCGATGAGGTTGACAACCTTTAACTCTTTTGTTTCCTCTCTCTCTCTCTCTCTTATATGATATATACTTCATAAATTATGATTACCTTTCCCAACTTTTTATGAAATATTTCTATATTTAATAAAAAATATATTTTACATGTTCTTAATTTTTTTTTTTTTTAAAGAAGTAGATGTAAAAAAGTCACGCAACCTATTTAAGATCCCTATATAAATAAAATGTACCTCAAAGGTACTTGGTTATTCAATAAATTTATCATGGAAATCTCTAAAAGGACAGTCACATCTTGTTATCATAGTTACATTTCTTTCTTTTCTATGCCGCTCGTTGAATGAGGGGAAAAAACTGGTGGTGGGATAGGAACTTTGCCAATTATAAAAAAAGTGACGTTGGATTATTAAGAGAAATTTATTTTTAGAATGACAGAAATTATTGCATTGCAAACTCCATGTAAACAGAGAGAAATAATAATTTATAGTCCTATATATTTTTTCATAAGGATACAAGTTCATTAGTTAATATTTCCTTTTCAGACATCCTGGAACCTTTGTCTTAGCAGCAGCTTTATTTGAAGTCTTATAAACCAACGGATTGAATGATGAATAGCGAACATGAAATGTGTCAAAATTGGTAAGTAGGTAATATCCACCGTAAAGCATTAACAGCCGTCCCATACCCTGCGGCCCTGAACTCCACTCAAACAAACAATCAAAACATCCACACTCTCTTACCTTTAACTACCTTGGAGGGAGTAAAATGATACTCATAGTGTAGTTTTAATGACGTCATGCAGTGTGCAAAAAAAAAACTTTAATTTGTTTGCAGTCAAAGGTAGCTCTTTTAAAATCAACTATTAAGAGATGTCTAATTAAACAAAGCACATCTGGGGTTCCTTTCATTCGATTGGATTATAATTTACATATCCATTCACTGTCCAGAACGAGGAAAGAAAGCTTCTTCTCCTTCTTCCTTGTATATTTATAAACAAAACAAAATCTATTTTGTGTCTTTTTTCTTCTATATTTATCAATCAAGTTTATAATACATTGTACACAGCAAACAACTAGGGCATAATTTGATGATGTATAAGTAAACTGCATACATAGGTCCTTTCAAATGCACAAGACATAGGCTAGTTGGAATGCAATTCATCTCGTCTCTTGAAGCTTGAAATGAATAGAAAGAGAAAAAGGAATGAAAAGGAAGGGAGAAAAGAAAAAGAGAAGGAAGAGAAGAGAAGAAAAAGAAAGAAGGAAAGATAGAGCTGTTCTTTTATTAATGACGAAAGTTAGAGGGGGGAGAAGAGGGTTCTTTGAACCCTCTTCTCTGTCCATGACCTTCGAATCAATAATGCATTTACAGGGAGGGGGTCAGTTGCATTTATCACATATATTGCGTAAGGCAATTTTGGCGCCTACCTTGTGAAATTAGATATCAGCAGATTTACTTTAATATTATTTTATTATATTGTTGCTGACTCACATGGACTTTATTGATTTTGTACATCATATTTACAGAGTATATTGTATATCAATGCAACAAAGTTGCTATTATTTTGTGGACAGGGTCGTGCACTACAGCTAGAACAAGTTTGACCTCATCCAGATCCTAAGCAAATGCTATGTGACGAATTTTTTGGTTGAATTAAATAGCACATGTTTCTAATTCTAATGGCATAATAATTTTCAATATGACTTGCATGGGCATCAATTCTCTGACGAAGTAATCATTTTACTTTATCAAAAAAAAATATTAATCTTGTATAAATTGTCTCAGAGTTTGTCACTTTGGTTTTAGAGACAAATTATGGTTTCAACATAGGTAGATCTTTTGAATAAAAATATTTTTGATGAATTGCATTATCTGGCCTAGCTTTCGATTTGTTTCTGTGCTGCACTTTTTAAAGGAATAGACGATTATTTAACAAATTTCAAAACTGTCTTAGGCCACGACGTACCATTTTAAACAGTTAGTATTCCTTACATTTAACTCTATTTCAACTCTTGCATATCAATATTCACATTTATAAAGTAAGCATTTTACTTCATGAAGAAAAAGTTTAATCTTAGCTAAATGGTCTCAGAGTTGGTTCAAATTACTTGATCTGGGCCAACTGCATTACTTTGGAATTCTTGAATAACGGGGGATTAGATGGCATCATTTATAGACTTTAACACAACTAACACTGGAGTTATTTGCGTTGAATAAATTTGAAAATATCAAATTAGCAAAATACTACATACTAAATGAGTGATCGTGTTTTTTAAAACTCTGACAACTGACTTAAAATAATAACAAACATAGTTTTTTATTAGTCGCATAACTTCTTATATGAAGATGGAAAACTCGGCTGTGATATACTTATACGGTATCTGGATGAGATCAAAGTTTGTTCCAATGATATTGCACGTCTCTATATAACGAGTATTTCTTTTTTTATGGAGAGTGAAGTTAATCAGTCTCAATCACTCATTATAAAATAGTAAATGAGCTTATTCTAATTTATCGCCTCAATTGCTAATAAATTTTCACTTGATGCACAAAAAAAACAAAAAAAAAAACGACAAAAAACTGGACATACTCACGTATAACATTAAATACTATAGAAAGATAAAAAAAATCAAGCTATATAAATATGCATTAGCTAGTTGGATCCAAAAATTAATGTGTATCTCCTCTCTCTTTTAGCAAACGAGATATCCCGGTCCATAATTACAGAATGCACACAATTCAGTGTGCGGGCTCTGTTACCACATGTCCAGACTGTGGTGACCCTGTGAGCAAGGATCTCTTCGATGCTCATCATCAACAGTTTCATTCCCCACGGGAATGTCCCTTGTGTGGGATCTCCGTCCAAGCAGTCAAACTTTATAGCCACAAGGTACGTAGGGTGTAATGTCATTTTTTTAAAAACAATGACTAACTTTCATAGCTCATATGAATATGTATTGTGGAAATGGATCACTTTGTACTTACATATCATGTTCAAGTGCATTTTGCATTTGACAAAGATGAATTATTTTTAACTCTTTGAATGATGCAGATTTTAAAAATAGAGCATCATGACTCAACTCTCATGGATACATCTTGAAAAGCATAAATTACAAAGAATTCATTTCACAATTTGAATAACACATGTTCTTTTTTATTAAATGATAACAAGTGGGGTAATTAAATGAATTTCTTTGAAGTTTTAGAATAAATTAAGCGTGCAAAAACTATTTGCCCATAAATTAACAATATTTCAAGCATATATTTGATTTTAATAAATACATTAAATGCTCTCTAATTTATCTACTCAAATCAAATTTTCATCTACAAAAAAATAAATCAGATATTAGAAAATATATTCGTTCTGAAAAATTTATGGCGAGTCATGTTGATTAATTCTAATAATTCTTTATAATTAGAAAAATGATTGTCCAAAGAGAAACGTTTGTTGTAAATACTGTCAGATTCAAAAGATCGCATCAGAAATGATGGATCATGAAACCCGTTGCGGAAGCGTTTCTAAATCATGTCCTGAATGTGCCTCCCTCATTCCTCTCAAAGACTTAGAGTCCCATAAGTTACATCACAAGAATAAAGAAGGTTTGAAATTAATTCACAATTTATTTTTCATCAATTGTTCCTTTCTATTTGTTGATAGAGATGTACAAATTGACTGAAAGAACTCACGGATATTCGAGAGAGACGAGATCATCCAAGGAATACAAATGTAAGATCACTTTTAATTATAATACTGTTAAACGTATTTGAAACATATATTTAAATACTATATTAGCTCAAACACTACCACGAACATCAAATATCAGTAATTTATCATCAGATGCAAATACCTTACTTCCCTGTGAGTTTTGCGAAGAAATGGTCCCTATGTTCAAGCTACTTGAACATCAGGTATCCCTCTCCATCTTTGCATTATTTAATGAAAACTAATCATTGTTACTATGCAGGCTGAATGTGTTAACCCTAGTAATGTTCGAGGTGGAAATAGTAACAATCCTGCCATTATTCGATCCCATTCAATGTACACCACAGGAACCTCCTCCTCTTCTTCCAACAATAGCAACATAAATAAAAGATATGGAACCGACAACACTGAGGTGGTTCTTAGAAGAAAGTTGAACTCATCTAATCGATATGACTCCTATGATTCTCGGAAGGATTCCTCCATCGATGACAACGAAGAATATCTTCCCTGTGAATTTTGTGGACAGTCTTTCCTTCCAGATTATATCATGAAACATCAAGTAAGTTATCAGCTACTTTATTTCATGTTCTCCGTCTCATAATGCTGTTGTAATATTATTTTTCATAGATGTCCTGCGATCAGAATCCTCATCCCTCCAAATTTCCATCAAGAAGAGCAAGCAGCTATCTAAGTCCTTCATCATCTATTAATCGAGAAGGTAGAGCTTGCACTGAGGATCGACAACTCCGTCCCTTAGGCGGGAGTTTGTCCCGTCAAGGTTCGTTCACTACTTCTAGTCGACAAAGGCGTGGAGAGAGTTTAACTCGTCAAAGCTCTTTTTCAAGAAACTATTTGTCTCAAAGAAGTTCATATGATTACACCTCCCCATCTGCCTCATCAATTAGACGAGCTTCCATTTTTGATGGTTATTCAGGCTTTGCTATTTATTCTAGTATTAGTCAAGGTTTGGATGAGATAACCTATGGCGGACGACGTAGTAGACGAAATTCTATAACAGAATCATCATATACGAGAACCAGCGACAATAGTTTTGCACTACCGACTTTATTGGCTATGCAGGTAAATTCCCTTTGTTTTTAATTTTGCTGTTCTTAAAATCCTTGTATTCAGACTGCCTCTGGTGCTACGCCAACAACTCCCGTCAGCCCTAATCCTCGTTCCAACAGTAGTGCCAGTAACAACAATAGCAACAACAGTGATCCCTTTCGTTTTCCTTCCTCGTCTTCATCTAGTACAGAATATAGGTCAAGTATAGTTCGCAGAGACTCAGAGAATAGCTCCCATCATAAGAATTCTCCTAAAGTCAAAAGAAATGTTTCTTTCACTGGAGAGAAGCCTGTAGTCATCAACGATACTCCCCCACACTCTCAAGTTACTGAGAATGCGGGGAACGAAGAAAAAAGAATAGCAATGGAAAGATCCATTGAGCGAGAAAAGAAAAAGGAGCCTTCTCCACATCTGAATCTGTTTGACGAAATCAACGATAAATTAAAATTACTCGAAGTGGAGCAGCAGCAAAAAAGAACAGGAGCAATGCTTACAAATTCGTCACTCATTGAAAAAAGACTTTGTTTTGGATCCTACTCCAACCTCATCCTTGTTTCCCATGAAATATGATAATGAAAAAGAAGAATCTAAGGCTCCACCCGTTCCTCCTCGAAGAGATTCTCTTCAAAAGGAAGTACATTTGTCTCCAGTCGTTTCTTACTCTCATCGCATAGATGAAGAAATATATAGTTATCCTCCTTCACCAATGAAAAAGCCAGATGTTCATCCCCTCTACCTTTCCTCATCTGAAAGCTCTCAAAATTCAAAGCCTCTCAATTCCTCTTCCATTACTCTCAATTTAGTAGGGCCCTCTAGTAAAAATGAAATCCCTCTCTCTCCCAATTCAACTACCATATCTACTACGATTTCACATAGCAACAAAGCTCAAACTTCATTGTCACAATCCCCACCCACACCTCCCACGAAGGAACTAACCCTTCCCCCACCTTCTCTTGACCCACAAACCTCAGTAGCACAAACCCTTAAAGACGTCACAAACGAAATTGAGCTTCGACAAAAGAACGGGGGCTCCAAAACAGGCTCTCGAGCTGGTTCAAAATCAGGCTCTAAGGCAGGATCCAAAAGAAATTCCTTGGACTCAAAGACCGTACAAGGATTAGCACAGGATTTAGCTGCAGAGTGTGCAAAAGCATATGCACTAATGGAAAGCAGTCTATCCAAGCTTTCAACAGATTTTTCTGTCGCTCCGTTTGGAATATCGCCAAAAAAGGTAATGGTCAATCAATAACTTCATACAAACGGAATTGAAAGATTATTTTTGATATTATGTATATGATCGATTAAATAAATTGATTTTTTTTTTTTTTTATTTAATTGCTAGGAGCCATTATTCATTTCCCCATTTCTACTCAAACAAATTTTTAATGCAAGCTCAACACCCAAAAAACAAGTGAAAATTAAAAAATCTAAAAGCATCACACACACAAAAATAAAAATGGACATTAAATCTGTCATTTTAGGACAGCATCTATTTTTTTTTTTGCAAAGAGAAAAGAAAAAGAACGGCTTTTAATCATGTATTAGTGTACTTTTGATAAGATGCATTTTGCAAATTCTAGACATAGTATCTCTTCGCCCCCACCCTGAGAATATATTATAGCAAATTCAAAATATGTTTATTTAATATATGTATACACAATATGTGATATATTTATTTCATGTATCCATCATTAACAACCTCCTCTGCTTTTTTTCTAGAAATCCTTACGAAAAACACGTGCTCATTCCACATTGAAATAAGTAAAAAAATAATTAGAAAATTCTGAGAGAGTCTTGAAAGCTGTAGAAGAAAGGACTTTGGAACTATTCATATTTATTTCCCGAACCAAATCATCATCTATATCATTGTTAAGAAAGTATAAGAAAAAAAAAAAGAAAACCTTGATAACTTCGAATAATTCTCTAATGTTGTATATAATGACATCTTATAAATTGTATTAGTTGTCTAAATTACTAAATGTATCCTTTAGAAATCAAATTATTTCACAATAAATCAATACAAATTTTATAACTTTCTTTCCCATCTCATACATATAGGCGTATAGTGAAAAACTAAGCATTTTGAATCTGGGATTTCAACAAGTTTAGTTTCAAAAATTAGTGGAGCTACATTAACTAAACTTTGTACAAATGTTGCCACAACTATTGTCATTTCTAATATTCAATATATTCTATCGACTTTGAAAATGGCTTTGATACGCCGTAGGAAGCTGGGGCAGGTGTTAGGGCCTTATGGAGTTCCAATACTCATCAGCAGGAGCCTCAAGTGCTATGAGAGTCGGTACCTCTATCTAGCAGGCCCTGTCCTAGACATCCAGGCAGAAGGAAAAGTTGTGCAAGTTGTCATATGCTGATTATGGTGGCCACATTGTTTTCAGCAGGAATTGAATGTTGCAATGCAAGAAGACTGTGAAATCTTTGATTTGAGGGGGTGTCAATATGCATAGTTTGTCAGCTGTTGAATGTCCAGATTTCAACAACACACCCTGGTTTTTTATGTATCTTTAGCTGAGATAGAAGTACGTAAATTTAAATGTACTTTGCCTAATACAAGTACAGGGCTGTTCAGGTAAATCCAGATCACCTTTAACTGATCAAGAAGGAAAATAAGTAGAGGTTTGAAATTTTATTTACATGTTCTAATAATGCAAAGAATAAATACATTCAATTTGTACGCTATCTTTGTCAATCATTCTCTCGATACGAGGCCTAAGGACTTGCAGGCATTGAGCACTTCTACGAAGTAGACTATATCCCAGTATTTAATAGGGGAGGCCTTCTAAGAGTTGATGCTGTTTTTTGAACTGTCAAAAAGCTTCCTCTCTAACTCCAGCTGAAAGAAGTTATCCATAGAATTTATATCAGGGGAGTTAATGGGGCCAGGTCTGGGGGTCTAGTAATAGCACCTTCTCTTGTTTCAACAAGTTTTGGGTCTTGCGGGCCTTGTGAGAGGGGGCCGAGTCTTGTTGAAACAGAAATTGAACACAATTGTCCTCAGCTTTCATCCAAGGTATCACTTGGTCAGACAGGAGTTCAGAGTACCAATCGGTACTCACCCTTTCCTTTGGCACAAAGAAGATGGGAAGAGAATGACACTGCCGTTGTTCCTCATGACCTCAAGGGTCATGACACTTTCTGGAAACTTTGTTTAAAAACGTGGGGGGCATTACCTCTCTAAGTGGCCATCTCTCTGTCATTCTGGATATTGTAGGATCTGTCAACAGTCAATTGTTTCTCATCCGAATAAAATATAATTAGGTTACCATGCGCCTTCAAATCGTTAATCAATTTTCTTCCGTGGGTAGTCTGTTTGGCCTTCATTTTTTCTGTAAGGATATGTCTTTTGTAGAGTGGGTATGAATTTATCCTCAGGTCAGTCATTATGGTCCTGGACTCTTTTGCACTGAATAGTTGGCGCTTTTTTGAAAAGAGGGTTATGGGAGTGACAAGAGATATCTTTAAGGGCTGTTTCAGGCCTACAATGAATCTGGGAGTACGTTTTTTATCACTCTGGGACTTGTTAGCATTTCTCTTATATGCATTTTCTCGTTCTGGCGGATGCAGACGTCACAGAGTGTGCTCTTTGGATATTCCTGATGTAAGCTGGGTTTTGTCCCATAAGAGCAAATTAGATGATGGTGTTCCTCCGGGTCCCTTCCATCGTAAATACTTGACTTGAATTAAAAGTTGCGCAGCTAGCTTAAAGCTACCTGTAGTAGATGGTCTAGATTTACTTGAAAGACCCTATATTAGCCTTATTTTTTGGAAGTATTTAAGTAATCTGGAGCGTATTTAAGTGGTAGTAATATGAGAAATATAATATTTATTTTCTAAATCTATCTCTGGTGTCCACGTTTTGCTGTCTTACCCTGTATAAATATTTTTTTTTTTTTTTTGGGAGGGGGGATTTTTTGAAAAAAATTCCAAAATTAAATTTCAAATATTAAACTTTTTGCAATAAATTACTATACCTATTAAGAAAAATTAATTTTTTTCGGAAAATAAAAATCAAACCTTAAATTCTTAGAAAAAAAAATCAAAAATCCATAGCTATTCACAAATTTTTGTATTTTTTTTGTATTATTTTATTGGAATATCTTGCATTTTTGGAAAGCGTTTAAGGTATCTTCTAAATCCATAATTTTTTCTACAATTTCAGCAGCGGTTTTAAACACATATATTTGGGAGGCTTCGTATACCATCGTCCAGTTAAGCCTAATAATTAGCTTGAGCTCGAAAACAGGGTTCTCAAGTTTTTGAACTTATGCTTGAATAAGATTATGAGATCTTTTGTTAATTTACTACAAAAAAATATAAGAAAATATTATTTCTGTTGGCAAAATTCGTTTACAGAAAAGAAAGATTTATTTTCCAATGTAACCTCCACAGACGAAGGAGCTGGCGGTAATTCTAAGAGAAGCGACGTTTGAGTCTTCTTAGAGGGAAGCATTAATCCTCGACCATGAAACGTATGCTCTTGAATGCCCCGATGTATGTCTATTTTAACAGTTAGGTACACATTTAGTTTTAGAAAAACATAGGGTTAGTATAATCCCATGAGCACAATCCCCTCTGTCGAGAATGGTGAACGAAACATCATGTTTTGGGGTTGCTTCTCTGCTAAGGGAAAGGATGATCTCACCGCATTGAAGGGAGGATTTACGTTCTATCCTCCGAAATTTTTTTTAGGGGACAGGGGTACTAAAAATTGTGTTATGCTTCTTACACCAAGAAAATGACCCAAAGCAACGAAGTAGATGCTCGAGCATTTGAAAGTCATGAAATTGGCCTAGGCAGTCTCCGGATCTCATTCCTATGGAACATCTCTACCAGTTGGTTAACTTTCAAAATTGGCGAGTGATTAAATACTTATTGCTTCCATTGTTTATCGAGTTAGAAACTCACTAAAAATGTAACACGAATAGATATCAATAACCTCAAAAATGCAAAGCTTCGTGAATGTATATTGTCCTTTCTATATTATTATTTGTACTAAATGTCATTAGCACGATCATGACATGAACCAAGGTCATACTAATAACAATACTTATTCCATGTAAACTACAGTTTATTCGTATAATAAATTTAGTCTCTATGAATGTTTAAAAAAAAAATGAAAATCATTGTCAAAGTGAAATGTGTGCTGCTTTTTGAAGAGTTAATGCCCTCAAAAATAAACATACGTATGCAATTTGTAAGCCCACCTAAAATGACCTTATAGAAACACAAAACATTAAGTTTATCAATATACGCTCAAAAATAGAAGAACAAATAGTCAATGACACGATGACAAAAGATGAATTGAGCGCCGTAGTCAATTATAAACCCATCAGAACTCAAGGTGAGGTTGTTGTTCACCCATTGATATCTTGTCTTTTTATACCAAATACTAAAGCTAAATACATATGTATAACTAACTAATTTAAACGTTATGTATTTGGAACATGGGTTAAGCAAAAAATATACATAATTTTATTCAATAAAAATAATGATTCAAAGTATCTACAACTTGCATTAAATTTAAGAAACAAAAAAAAAGGAACTCTCATTATCTCATCTTGAGGATATGTACATAACAGAGTGGGGATACAAAACTTATTTTTAATTACAAGGTTTCATACTACAACCAAACAATAACTTAAATACGCAAAATTAAACAAATTATATTTATCTTTCATGTCTTTAAGTGTTAAAATATGGGAGCAACAACAAAAAAGGCAAATCAATCGACTTAAAAAGCCTTTATGCTTAATCCTAATTATTAAAAAAATAGATTATTTTTATGAAAATAGCATCTACATAAATTTCTCTTGATTAGCGCTTGGAACCATATCTACATACACAGTTGCATCCCAGGATTTTTCCAAACAACGTTATCTGCCTAAAACAAAAAGGTACACTCTATTTGGTTGTCAGCAGTCGATGTTTGTTTCTTTTCCCTCTAATCAGTGTTCCTAACTTGAATTGGGTCAGATAGAAATTAGTTCTGATTAAACTTTGAACAGTTATTAACTATTATTCAATAATAATTCCATCATTGGAAGATTTCACCAACTACTAACTGATTTATGGCCTTTTTCGGTTTCTTTTCGGAGAAGAAGTTGCAAGATACAATAAAAGTAACAACGTGTTCAATGATATTAAAAAAATAATTATGCTCTAACAGTAATTAGATAGTCAATTGTATTTTTTGAGTTATTCATTGTTTTGGCAGCAGTCATCAGCAGCAGAAATGTAACCTTATTCCGGATCCTAATTTTTATTTAGGTCCAAACTTCGGGTAAAGTGCTAAAAAATTTGAGACAAATACCCATCTAATTTTGGTTTCAGATTTGGATCCCAAACTTTTTGTTTTATAAAATTTACTCGAATATTAACATCTAAAGATCCGAACCAACCCGAATTTGAGAAAATCTGGATCTGTCAAGAAATGCTTACGGTTTCATGTGCATACTCATACTGAGAGTTTGAGGAAAAAAAGCTTTTATGTTAGGATGACTAATGAGTACTTTAGTCTTAAGAGAGTTCATTAATAAAAACATACAAAATTCATTTTAGCATTCAAGTATTTATATTTAATTCAAATCTTAACATATAATGAAAATACAAATTGAATACATTAGAGAGCAATACCTAAAACAAACAGGAACTTTGATTTTGTTATTCGTACACATCTGTCATATTTTATAAATACGACTACATTATAATTTATGGTATCAAAAATATCTATATGATTTACATCAAAGAGCACAATACACTGAACCCTGTACATACGTTCGAGTCTATATACTAAGTCATTTGATAATCCATACTTAATAATAATCGTACTTATAAAAGAGAGGAGTATGAACACACATGAAAAGAATTGATAATTATTTCCACCGGCTGTCGAACTGTCTGTATTGGCATCCCCCTCCAAAAAAAAAAAAATAATAACACATTATGTCAAAAAATGGCCTCACAAAGAGACAAAGGAATCGAGATTAATGTTCCACTTCGTATAGAACATAGGCTAATTGAGATACGAAACTTGATTTAAGAAAAAGAGCTTCAACAAGATGGCGGCCATTGCATAGGTTACACAGTCCTTTTTGGGGACCAACCTTCCATCCATTCAAACTGAAAACAATGTGGCTACTATATTCGCCAAAAGACAACCTGCTCAACTTTTCCTTCTGGCTGTATATCTATGCCAGGGCCTGCCAGATAAAGGTACCAACTCTTGAAGGACTCAAGGCTTCTGTTGGTGAGCATTAGAACTCCATGATCCCCAATTACATTCTTACCGCAAGTCAGAGCCAGCAGTGGCGAATCAAATCCATTATCCAAGTCGATGGAGGTTACATTGAAGATTAGAAATGGCAACACATATCCCAACATCTGTAAAAACTTTGTTAATGTAGCTCCCTTAGTTTCTAAAATTAAACCTGTTACAATTCTAGATTCAAAATGTCTATTTTTCAATTCGGCACCCAGTATATAAGCGTATGGCATAAAATTGTAATAATTTTATGCGTAACTTTTTTTTCTAAAATTACTTTTAAATGAGTAGTTATTCAAACTTTTTATTCATTTTTTTTTTAAATGATTCAAAGATTTGCAATTGTTAAAAAAGTCAATACCCTTATGTACTACTTACTTTCAATAGGTTGTGTATCTATTTAGAACATGCACACTACAGATTTGAGTATTTCGTTTGTTTCTACATAATTTTTATTATTTTCGTTGTTTTTGTTTTAATCTATGACCAAATCGAGCTATAATTCTCATAACAAGTCGTAATTGCATTTAATGATAGCACACTAAGCAAAAATTATATCTATTTTATCATAATATTTAACAAATAGATACAATATACTTTAAATGCAACTTGAATAATGTTATTTTATAGTGTTCAATCTCGTATTTTGAGATAATATGTTGTGTATATCTTAAAATGGGAAGTGAGCAAGTTATGGGCAGTGTGTATTAGGGGGGTTTGTTTTTCAACTAATTCGGAAAAGTTATCATGTCATAAGTAAATAATCTATGCAAAAATTTTGATTTTCCTACTTTCTTTAGGTAGCAGATCTAGTTTAAAGTTGTGAAAGGAGACAAAATTTACTTATTTCTTCAATAAAGATTTTTAACACAGCATCAATCATTATTTTGTAATAATTAACCATGATAGACATTAATCTAACCGATAAAAAAAACTAATTAAGTATTTTTCAAAGCTACCCTATGGAGCAAAAAAGGAGAATAACAACAGAAAATCATCATTTTCCTAGTTTGTTTCTCTTTGTTTGTTCCATAGAACCATTTGTGGAAACAAATTCGTTTTACATTTTTTATTGGAATTTTTTTTCTATCTAATGTACTTTATAAAAAGAACTAAAAATGTTTTGTTAGTTTATATATTCATTAAGTAAAGAGATTTTGCCTTTTTTCGTCCTTTGATCTAGATATGTGACCTAAAGATAACATCGTAAAAAGTGTTGTGTCGTTCCTTATTTATTCGGTCCAATCCCAACTTAGGATCGGTACTATCCGTCTTTAGGACTATCAATCATTGAAACCAATCCGGTCCTTGGAATTTTGTATGATAATATCTATTGTTTACTAACCCAAATAAGGTTTATGAAATATTTATTTATTATTCCGCATATCTTGCAAAAAATATAACTTTTTTCATTATTATAAAATAATAGTTGAGGTAAAAAGTTTCGAGCGTTTTTTTCCTTCTTTTGAGACTATAAAATTAATATAGTTAGGATTGATTGCCTGATTTATATTGCTCCAAACGGTTTTCTGGCAAATTTTCAATTCTTGGTATATGTAATAAATTGTCATATACCGATCCAACTCGACGATTTTTATTATTTATTGACATATTCGACGTCCATATTAACAGAACGGAATGGTCAGAATCACGGCCCAATTTTTTTTAAATTTTTTTTTTGCCCATATCCTCCGCTTCTTCACTTTGGTTGTAGTGATATTGAATAGTGTATCGAATTTTAACTTTTTTTACTTCCATTTTGGAACGTTCTATCCCTGAGCCCGATAAAACTATCAACAACGATGTGGCTGAAATCGTCATCAACAAACTTAGATTGCCTTCCCATAATATTCATTTCACATCTCAGTGCCAAGATGGGACCTAGCAGAGCCATTATAATGTTATCAAATTCGTTAGACCCAATTTTTAAATTCAGTAGCCTTAGTCTACTTTTAACATAACAACAGATATCCACTAAACAAGATTTTTTTGTTGACATTATTGGTTTGAAAAGTATCCTTGAACAAAACAGTATAAAACCATTTTAGTTCTAAGATGTCTAGGCAATGCTTTTCTTAGAGAAATCCTTACTTCCCTAGAAAACTATACAGAAAAAATGAGATTCATTGGTTTGGTGCGATCTGAAATCCACCAAAAAAGTATTCAAGAGAATCTGGCTTTTAAAAACAGGATACTGAGCCCATAACTTGCTGTACCTATGAGACATTTGGGGATATAATATAAAAAAAAGACACCCCTCCTACACTTTAGTAATAAAATCAATAAATAAAAGTTTATCAAAGTCAAACAACATTGATCCTACTGCTTCAGGTTTGGTGACACATTCTCTAGATGTGAGAAAAATAAAACATCTATTAAAAATAATCGAGAAATCCTCAAAAAGTCAACGACCACAAAAGCACAATCAATCAAAAAGAATAATTAAAAGGAGGAATCGAATATCCAAAAAGAGGAAGGGAAAGAAGGAAAATTGAACAAAGAGGCTGAAAAAAATGTAAGTACAAAGAAAACAGACAACTTCATGAGCCCAGAAAAAAGCTACAGAAAACCCTGAAAGAGGAAACAATCCCAAAGCAAGCCATAATAATTTAAGCTAAGTGGATAAACTAGGCGTTGCAGAAACCACAAGAGTTCCCTTCGAAGGAATAATTCATATATTTTTGAAGATTAAAGGTAATAAAAACAACGAAAAAATGGAGCTCTTAATTCAGAAAGGAAATCAGTAATGGAAAGTGCATTCGCTATAGACAAAAGACAAGAAGAGGCGCATCTAATTTTTTAAATCGGAAGAAAATTGCTGAACTGAAATGAGTGATAAAAATTAGGATAATAAAATAAACTATTTTGCAATAAGATCTTGCTAAACCTAAAAATTGTTAAACGAGAAAGATTTAACTCCCTATCAAGTAATTATGTCGTTTTAAAGGATGTGAGATAAGACGTGCTTATTCTTGTCGACACTCGCGTAGACGAAATACCTGGTATGGAGCATATATTTCCGAAATTCCTGAGACCCTTAGTTTCAAATGCAAAATACAAAACAACACATCCATCAAGGGGAGTTATAGTCCAAATCAAGGAAACCCTTTTATCCTACGGAAAACGTTGTCATTGTAAAAGTTAACTTCCTAGATATAAGATCCGGATCATTCGCGACTTATGGCCCAAACTTAAACTTGGCTTCCATTTAAAGCAATATTTTTGAAAAATGAACCACAAATTCAGAGTATGGGATCATCTTACTGTGCGACCTAAATATCACACACACGGTGTTTGTATTCGGAGGACATCTCAAGGATTTTTACTTTTTCTTTTACAGATTTTTAACTAAATCTGATGAGCACACTTTCATTTAACATTAGAATATATTAAAATTTAATTCAAAATGACAGGCATTTGCCCGAACCAGGACCAAAAACTTCTAAACAGCAAGGACATAGCTCGTACGGACTATTTATTCTTGAATATCCCTCCATACAGCCTCAACAGAAGCCTTTAGCTCATATTTATTTGTCATTGAGGCAGAATTGGCCTTCCTCTCAATAATCCACTACATTTCAAAGTTCAGAGGATTACGATCAGGTAAGAAAGGAGGCCAAAATTCTTTTGAGTATAATGCTGAAAATTAGAGGGGCGTCATTCCTGGTTGATTTTGGAAGTATGGCAGCCGGGGTGGCTCCCATACTTGTTGGAAGCAGATAAAGGAATCCTGAAACTTTTCTTGGTCTTATAGAAGTAACTTGCACTTTAAGAAGTACAAGTATGTTTCTTTATTGATTTTTACACAATTAAGGAAATAAAAACGATGAAATTACTTCCAATTTGATGCAACTGTACCCCACATTATGATTTAATCTGGTTTTTGGGGGTGGCAAACAGTCCTATTTTGTGGAAATATGTTGGAAGGAACCCTGGAGAATATTCTGTCTCTTTCGGAGTTGATTTAGTGTTGTCTGAAACAATTCTTCATCAGTGAATATCACAACAACATCATAGCAATCAAAAAGATTTTCGATCTGATTTTCTTCTTAACTTTAGTGGGCTCAGAAAGAAGCTGCTGTTTTTTTTTTTGTTGTTTTTTTCAATGAAAATAAGAGGCATCTTCTTTCCGTCTGACATAATACTAACCCAGACCATGACACTGAGTGGCTTGTGGCGCCTAGTGATGATGCAGTGCTCCTATTAGATTCTGTCAATGGTATTGCCTGAAACACGATGATTTTAATAATTGTGGATGGCCTCAACGAAGAACAACTTTGTAGTTGCTGTTTCTGCCTGCCATGTATATTTTAAATATACTCGTATAGGTAAATTATATATTTACTTAGATTATATGTTTGTATTACCATTAACACCTGAACCTTATTATAATACTTATTTTACGTACAAAACATTACTAAATTAATATTAATTCATCCGATATCAATTCAAATACTTGGCAAGAAATCAAAGAACATTCACCATTGATATTAAGAGGAGTAAGCAATCATTTGACCATTAAATATATATGTTATACATGTCCTGTAATTAATTTTTTCACAAATATTTCTTAATTAAATCTTCGAAAATGATTTTTTTTTAATTCTTTTAAAAAAATCTTGGGCAAATGCACTACAAAGTCATATACCTAGTATAGTACTATAGTCCTAGAACACAAATAATCAATGCTTTTCTAATTAAAATGCAGTTTTCAAATATTAGTATTTCGATTTAATAAATTACACAGTAGGTATGGTTTGTACATAAACATGATAAATAAATTAGTTAAACAATTGAAAATATGACCCAATATGTTTTCCTTACATCTGGTTCAGTAAACCATATAACATTAAGCTTATTACCTTATAGTTGGAGAAGAAGATAATGCAAATTTCGACGTGGAACTCAGAAAAGTATCCCTATTATTATTTTTCCGTGGTATTTGATTATTTTGAGATGTTCAACAATTTCTTGTCGAGGGTTTCGAATTTTCACTTTCTATGGGGGAAAAGATCATTTGTATTATTGATGATGTGTCAAGTCACTCAATAAATAAGCACACATCCATGACTTCAATAATCTCCTCTGCGAACGAAGGTGAACGGAGTTTATGTTTTTGTTCAGTTTTCTAGCTAGTTTATTAGTTTGTTGGGCACCAGGACTACGGCAAAAGTTACAGATCGGGGTAGGGAGCTCAAATTGGTGTCCTTATGTAGGTTTAATAAGGATGTTTCATATAGCAAAAAATCCAAGGTCGAAAACGCAATATTGACCATAGCTGTATAACAAATTGAGGTACAGAGATGAAATCATCTCTTTGTGGCACACAATACATATGAATGCAGGTGATATGAAATTTCATTAAATTCAATATCGCCCATTTTTGAATTTAACATTAAGAAGAAATTATATTTCATTAAGGAAAAACGACCCTAGGCAGAGGTGTGTCCTCTACCAAGTGCCAATTGTAGATCTAGCTTGTTTATATGTTGACTGACTTAACTTAAGAAACTCACGGCTGAATTTGACAAAGCCAAATAGTCTATTATTAGCCTAGTTAAAAATAGATTGAAATTTCTTCCTTCAACGTTTTTGCCCGTTTGACGGCTGCATATTCTAGTTTTTCTAAAACGATATTATCAAGGAAGGCGAAATTACTGGAATAGTCACTATTTTTAGTTTATCTCTTTACTGTTCCAGTGTAGTGCGAGTAGAGGAAATATTCTTTCTTCTCTTCAAAAGTTGACTACAATAAGAATTCTATTTCAATTCAAGCGGTATCCATTTGGATCCTTTGAAAGATACTTTAGTTAATCATTAAGGGGATTTATTCACCATGTCAAACTCCTGTGTTGTAACTGGTTGTGTTTTGGGTCAACCGAGGAAGAAAATCCCGTCTCACGTTTCAACCCTCCGACTGCCGGCAAATCCCATTCGAAGACAAAAGTGGATTCATGCCATCAAAAAAGTTCAATACAATTAGGATTATCAAGAAGATTAAAAAAAAGTTATAGCTGCTAAATTATCCTCTTTGTCTTCCTGAAAAAAAGCTGTGAATATTCTTGATAACCCCTTTTTAATCCTCAAAATACATTCCACATTTTGATTCAGATTAATATTTGTTATTCGTCAAATTGTCTGGATCACCATGTTCATTTTTGGTTTATTTTTAACATGGGCAAAATGCACACGATTTTCATCAGTAGTTATAAGTATAAGCCCCCATTGGACACAACTTAGAATTGAAAATCGACAATGGAGTAATTCTTACCGTTGATTGTATTTCTCTCATCTCATATTTATTTGTAGCTATCGGATTAAAACGTCATGACAATTAAGGTGCTCTCCTCCAATATATTCTTAAAATTGTCAATTAAAAATTTCTTTTACTTTTTTGACATAACAAAAATACTGACTATTTACCATTCTAACGATACTATACATAGTCAGTTTATGTAGAAAGCCTCAAGAAAATAAATCCATCAGTATTTAACAAAGTATCATATGATATGCAGAGCCAATTATGTTCTTTTATTGTATGAATTATAGGATTGAATCAATATAATATATGTTGTATATCGTCATTTCTTTCCCAAGAATCCTTATAACAATTGGTTTTAATCCATATATCGAGAGATTAAATCATTCAATTCATTAATCATTAAGTCATCATGATACTCAACAATAGTCAATGACTACAAATAAAAAAAGCTAATTATTTCTACAGAAAAGTCACTAAGAACGTTTTTATCCTAGACTATGGTCGTGACATACAGTTACGTCGAATTTGGACCAACTTTTTTATTTTCTAACTGCTGCTATGCAGCTGTTGTAAAATTGACGTAACTACCACTTACGTCAATTTTCTAGTATAGATTTTAAAGACATTGGTAGTTACTTAACGCTGCACTGCTGTAATGAGCCTAAAAACCTTCCGGTTTGTGAGTTATGTCCCTTTGGGACTAACCCCACGATATGTAGATACTTGCTATGAGTATCAATATCAGTATGCATTGATATGATATCTCCACACCTTAAGAAATCAACAATTTTTTGACGGCTGTATTATTTAACGTTGCAATAAATAGAGAATAAACTTCCCTTCAATATTCATAATTTACATGGCATATTTTAAATTTTTTAGAGAATTAAAAATGTGAGATTTAAGATATAGCCTATACACCCATTATGTGATATACATTAAATAGTTCAAATATATAGCTTCATGGTTGTTGAAGTCGAGGAAAAATGAAGCCTCCCCCCACTTATAGTTATAACTCAAATATGCCTTTTAACCACCTCTATATAGATGATCCCTTCTCACCCACAAACAAAAAAAATATATTAAAATTTAGAAGGGCACCCACAAACAAAAAAAATATATTAAAATTTAGAAGGCTTTTGACTTTGGCTAAATGGAGTCTAGTTATGTCTTTAATCAAATTTTACATGCGTGCATGTACTCTAATAAACATAGTATTAGAAAGTAACTTTTTAAAGTAGAATAAATAATATATTATCCAGCAAATTTTTATCCGGGATATTACACGGCTCTTACGTTGCTGGTACTTTGAAAATGAATAAATTGACATATATTTTTTTAAATCAATGTTTATTTATTTCAACAATTCTAAAATGATATATACTTTTGAACATAACGAACAAAATATTGAAAATACCCAGCTGAATATCGCTTCTTTAAATTAAAAAACAACAACAACTAAACAAAGGATAACCTGATTAGTTGTAGATAATACATAAAAACTAGGTAAAACTTCTTACCCTAAGCTGGAGTTAGTACTATGCAGCAGGTTGATTGATCATTGAGTCTATCTTTTCGATCATTTAATCCTTGAAGACATTTGTGGGACTGTGCAACGGAAACAAGAGGAAAAGGATGATGAATTTAATTTGAAATCATATTGTAGGTTCGAATATACAATAAACATAGATAATCAGAAATTAATAATTAATTGATTGATAAGGACAAATCTTCACAAATGCGGGTAGACGTATATTTTGGTGTACTTGAGATTTTGAAAAAGCATTTACTATTTTGAAGAAAGTTTCAACTAAAAATGTAAGGCTTCCGAAGGGTGTGGGCTGGAAGTGCTGTAGCGTCCCCCCCAAAAAAAAAAAGAAGAAAAAATAGATATTTATATAATCATTCGTATACCCCTGATATGACTACGTTGTTATTTCTTAGATCAGAAATATGTCTATGAAATACATCAGGGAGCGCTATTTACAGTGCGTCCTGTATACACACTCGATGCTACATGCCAAACATGAATATGACTACATTCTTATTTCCAAGACCAAAAATGACTGTTTTTCATTCATACAGACGAACTTTTTTTTTAATATGGATAAAATGATATCCTACTCATTGAACTAACAAAACCACTCAATACATATCCAAGCCATTTATAGTGACCAGTTTCCTTTTCTTCAAACAATCCCACATTTACTTTGATTAGTTTACTTTTTACCATAGGTGTAGAGCAATCCAATAAATGGTTTAAGTTGAGATCAACAGTAAATACGAATTTAGTTATTATATTGTAATAAATTAAATATATATAATTCATTCACAGCACTCTACAATGAATAAATATATAAAATACGAAGGTAAAGGAGCCATTCAATTTAATTACTCTATTGAAGTGTTTATAAAACTTTATTTTATGCCCGGACGTACTCATTGGATAGCCAAATCCATGGAGTGCATCATTGATTTTTTTTTTTAGTTTAAATTTTGAACTAACTTTTGTTTTGTTTGTACAAGTTAATATTTTGTATTAAAGTTGGCAATGGGTGACCTATTACAAAATTGTGCAATTCCATTTCTTCTTGAAATTGATTTAATCAGTGGGATCTTATACATAATTACAGAAATATATTTCCATCAACAAAATATTTATTTATAAAATGGTGTTGTTTACTGATGTAGCACAAGTTTTCACTTTGGACAATGATTTTTGACGTGTTCCTGTCAAAACATATTGTTTAGAGTTGATTTCGTAAGTAATACCCTTTAGAAAACAAGACTCTAAGTGTAGAGAACATATAAAAAATATGATTTGCCTTAGGCTATAACATGTTATTACAATGTTCCTTTCTTATTCTTGATCCAATCTACTTAATAACACTTACAATTGGTTATAATCCATCTAAATAAATATTATGGAGAAGAGTCAAAAATTTGGAATAAAGTAAGAAAAATAAGGGTTTTGTACTTACATATATTTATTAGTTTGAAACAAAGCGACAGAGAGTTGCCGTTGTCTTGTAGCAAAATGATACAACTCCCTAAATAATAATACTGTTTGATATAAAATATCTGTACATTGTCAAGGAAAGGTTTGAAAAAATGGAATTTCACTTATTTTTATAACTACCTACGACTCTACCATCAGGTAATACAGTAATTAGGCCATTAAAATGAAGAAAAAAAAGTTTAAGTTCAACAACATGGGTATAAACATTTATTTTTAAAAAATCAAAGTATTTTTGTTTCAATTTTAGCTTCATCAAAAAATCCTGCCTTTGTCGCAATAACTGCTTTACAGACTTTTGGTATTCTTGCTGTTAGTTTTTCAAGATTGGCAGGTGTGATATCAATTTAAACATTCTTCAAAATGTTCAAGAACTCATTCTTACTTGTGGGGTACTTTTCTCGAACTTTTCTGTCTAGGTGTTCCCACAATAGCTTTATTGGGTTCAAATCAGGAAATTGAGCTGCACATTGCATAATAGATAAGATGTGAGAAAGTTCTTTCTTTTCCAAGAAGTTTTTCAGAGCATGAAGGTATGTTTTGGGTCGTTATGTTCTTGAAAAAGAAGTTGTGGAACATTTTTAAGAATTCTATTATTAGAACTTTTAATAAAGTTTCAAACCTCTACTTGCTTTTCTTATTGATCAGGATGCAGTAAAAGGTGTTTCGGATATATTTGAAGAACAGGGTTGGTTTTTGCATGAGTGATGACTGGAGTAATGATAAATCTGTGGTGTTTTTTTTTCTTTCTTTCCTTTTTGAAAATTTGAATTTATTTACTTTTTTTAGAACATAAATTAAAAGTTTATTTTTTTAATCAAGTACGAGGTCTATTGGAAGTCAGTATTGCGCTTTGTCCGCTTCAGCGGACCAAAAAAAACAACCTTACTCAACCGTCTACCAATCATATAGGTATATAAATATAGATGAATTAAGTCATAATTAATTATTAAAATCTATTATATATATGTAACTTATGACCAACTCATAATAGTACCGAGCCATTATAATAAAATTACATATTTGTAGCACGTCCACCCAAAAGGAAGCTAGATAATTTTTCTCAAAATTGAACATGGAATACATTTTCCAACAAATTATAGTTCATTTAAATGAACAAATGATTCTGATTAATCCTTTGGAGGCACCACAAATTGTACTTAAAGTAGTCAAAATTCACCGGCACATTTATATAATTAGTAAATTAATAAACTATATCTCTAAGACAATATTGGGGCCAAATTAAGTCAGATAGATAAAACGGAGGTTTTAAACTACAGTTCACACTCTCAGGTGTCTCAATTCATCGCAGAAATTTGAATTCAAATCCTGTAATTTACCGTAATATCTCTTTCAAATATTGCCTGTCCTTTATTTAATAAATGATTGAACCTTTGAATATAAAACGCGTTTTCTGCTTCCCATGATACATTTCTGATAATTAATAAATTACTGTAATTATTTCAAGAGTACTTTACAGCCAAAAATAAAAAACAAAGACGCACACAACATTTTTCGAATAGATTACTCTTGAAATATTTAAGAGTGTGATAATTTGTTTCATTGAATACAAGATAAATTAAATTATTACTGCTTAAAAGGGACATAAATAATAGTTATGTACTTTTTAGAGTGGATTGTTGCAGTAATTTATTAATTATCAGAAATGTATCACGGGAAGCGGAAAACGCATTTTAACAGAGAGTTGATGATTTGTTCTATCTGTCAGAAGGAAATACTGAAGGACAACTTTAATGATCATAAAGTTAAACTCCATAAGAATGACCCCAGCTGCAAGTATCAAGTGAAAATTGATCATAAGAAGCAGAAAACATTGAACTTTGCTGTTAAGAAAACTTCCTCTGCTACATCCTCATCCTCAGTCACTGCCTCCTCCTGTCCCAATGACCCATCTCCAGTTGAGGCCTTACTGCCTGAACCAAGATCTGAAAAGTCCGTTTCTGCTGAAGAGAAAGTTACTGCAGACACAGAAAATAATGGCGACTCATCAAATTGCCCCTGCGGACGGATTTCTCATGGAATAAGACTTCCTAATCTCGATATCGGACCAATCTTCTCTCCCGAGCAGCTTTCTGTAGTCAACAACAACAATATTCCCTCTGCAGAGGACTCTGAGACTAGCGACAATGTCCAGGGAGGTGAGAAGAGCAAGACTGAGGAGATGGAGTTTGTGGACGGAGGCCCAGAGTACCCTGTCATCTTCACGAGCCAGCTGGGTGACCCGATACTTACCGGGCGGGAGCCAAAGCGGAAGGACATCCAGACCAGAACCAGAGTGGAGACTGAGCAGGAAACTGTGCCTAAAGTCGAGAGAGATCATCCTCTACAGCCCAAGTTACAAACATACAGTCCTCAGATAGATGACAAATACTCCAGATACTTTCAATATGATTGGTTCCGTAAGTTCCCGTGGCTAGAATATGACGAGGTTAAAAAGTCAGCCAAGTGTTTCACCTGTTCCAAATTTTCCATTTCCAACCTTGGGAAATTTGAGTTCAAAACATGGAAAAACAGTTCCTCGTTGAAAGTTCATTCTAACAACAAAAACACAAACTGTCGATGGAAAAGTGGATCAATTTCCTCACATCAAAGAGAAAGAATACCTCGGTTCTCGGCCATGTTCAGTCTCAACATGCTGAGGAAGTCGTGAAGTGGCGAGCTTATTTGAGGTATCTTTTCCAAACTGTTGGGTTCCTCGCAAAGCAAGGATTGGATTTTAGGGGCGATTCCGAAACAAGAGAAAAGTTGACGGAATCTAATGAAAATAATCGAGGAAACTTCTTGGAGCTTTTGTCCCTGCGTTCACACGACAATCATATTCTCAAAGATAAACTGGAGGCCGAAGTCAAAAAATTTGGTTCAGCTGGGGCAGGTTTTGCCAAATGGACTTCACCTGGCATCCAAAATAAGCTGATAGAGATTATAGCATCCAAAGTGACGGAAAATATAATTGAAGATGTCAAGACTTGTGCCGGCGATGCTGTACACGCTGTATCTCTAGGGATGGTCAGAATCATGAAGACCCTCATAATAATGAGAAAAGATAAAGATACATTGTCGAGTTCAACAGCAACTTCTCTGCTCAACAGCATCTTTAGTCACGAATTTGTTTTCGGCATTGAACTGTTGAAGACACTCCTCAGACACACATCTAGCTTGTCAGATGAACTTCAAGGCAGAAAGGTTGACCTAAAAAAGGCCTGGAAACACGTCAACCTAGTGATTAGGACTCTTGAAGATCTTAAGAATGAGAAAATCTTTGAATCAATCTGGAAACTTGCTGAGTTGAAGTCGTCTGAGATGAAATCAGTATTGGACCAGGAGGACTCAATTGATTTGGAATTCAAGGAGGCGAAGATTCCAAGGAAAATAAAGTGGAAAGGAACAACTGAATCCTACTTCCGTGAAACACATTTCGATGTTGCAATCAATAAGATTGTATTATAGCTTGAGAGCAGATTTGCCACCGACGATACAAACATCACAATGGATCTCATTGCAATCGTCAATGACAGTGAAGTGTAGACCTGTGTCATTGAGCGTGTCGCCAAGCACTACAGACTTGAACTCGAGCAGCTCCAGTCAGACCATGCAATCTTCCAGTAATTCAAGGTTAATATTATAATGTTTCATTTTGCATTATATGTTTAAAATTTATGTTTCTCTAGGCAGATATTGACACAGAAGACATGGTTTCGTCACAAATTGCTGCGGAGTTAATAAGCTCAGGAGTGTTCCGCCTGATGCCGGAGCTATACAAGGTGATCGTTATCCTGGCCTCAATGCCCATCAGCAGCTGTGAGACGGAGCGGTCATTCTCCTGTCTCAGAAGGCTCAAGAACCACATGAGGACCACCATGGACCAGGAGAGGCTCTCCTCCCTCACCCTCTTGAACATGGACAGGGTGATGGTGGACAAGGTGCTCCATGAAGACATGGACAGTTTGATTGACACCTTTGCGTCAAGGAAAGAGAGGAAAAACTTCTTCTTCTAATCATGATAAAGAACACATGCATTTTTTTCTTCATTTTTTTCAAACACATCACCACGTATACATGCGAGTTAAGAACATCAAGACTTGTGAACATAATTTATTTTCTGTCGATGTAACCGTTTCATGGTATATTATAATCTCGTTCATTATCTTCATCCGTTATTATTTTAAAAATATTTAAGGAGGTTTAAATTGTTTGACTTAATTGTATAGTTCAAAAATTTTCTCTATACAATTGCACCGTGCATTTTATACTCCATTATACTCCTTCCTTTATGAATAGGTCGGCATTGACTTTCCGTCTAGAGTTTTTCCTTTTCATTTTATTTTTCCCAATGTTTGCCTGAAGAAAATAATGGTCAGACAGTCCATTGGACGATATTCTTGCAAGATTTAATCTATGCTGTAGCATTTGCCCTGTTTAAATATCCCACGTTCACCACTGAAAATCAACCGTTCACCCTTGTAAAGCGGACCAAAAAATCTTCCTGACATACGGCACTGATTGGAAGTAAAGATCCAACTCCCATTTCAGAGGCTCCAGCAACCTAAGGACCGCCCTATTGGTCAAAATATTTCTACCTAAGTTAACTTTGATGCGAGGGTGCCAAATTACGTACATAAATATTTTTAGATTTTCGAAAAGACTTATTCTAAAAAAATAGAGCAATTTATTCTCTTGTTATCTTTTTTGCACTCTTTTGATAATTGGGGGTAGTGATGCCCACCAATGTTTATGGTTGAGATTTACACATCCTGAGAACGTTTGTTACCACATAACTACATAATATACGGTTAAAGTCTTACACTCATAATATAAAGTTGATTGTGACCTTTGTTTCGAACCCTGCACTTCGTAGCCAAGTGCAATAATAATAATAAGAATTTTTTTACCAATCCTTATTTAGTCAGGCCTGTCCAGTCTTAAGGACCGGTCCTTAAGACTATTAATCCTTGAGACTATCAGTACTAAGACGGGTTAAAAAATATACATATATGTAGTTGACTGCTGTCATCAAGGGCCGAACTTTATCAGGACTGAAATGGACTGAACTTAGAGTGAGCTGGACGGGACAGCAGGAGTCTTCAGTCCTAAATAAGGACTGGCACAAGAATAATAACAACTTTTGTAAAAAAAAACAAAAAAACCGTAATTAATAGAATTTTTATTTTTGTTCCTTCCTCAGTGTAAGCAAGATTAATCGTTTTATTTCAATTTTTTAGTTATACTGCCGTGGGTAACTGGTAGATTTGAGAATTAGATAATGAAGGCATAAATCAGACTCTCAATTTCTTGGAGAATTGTTCCTCAGTGGAATCCTGCGAAATATTATTTTACATTTTTGGGATCCCGTTAGTTAATAATAAATACTTTGAAATTTAAGGTTTTCTTGTTATACTTTAAGAACAAAGAATAAATTTAAAATTAGTCTTACCCATATATTCTCAATTCCATATTTTTTTTTCATATCAAATTAGGGAACTTTTTTTTCTCTCTCTCTTTTTAAAGACCGTTGATTCCTCTTTTTGGAATTCATTAATGCGATCCGACCGCAACAAACAAACTAAATAGTAAGTGATGAAGGAGCTAAACCTTTTACCTTCACATTCACCTCTTAATGTTAACATATCATAAATAATCTTTCTACAATGTTTTATCAAAATCGGTCAGAAACTTTTCCGTCATCCGTTTTATAAACAAACAAACTGAGCCGAAAATATAATCTCCGATCAATTTTGTTGTCAGAGGTAACTATAGAAATTATAGAAAATATTGGTCCCAGGTCTTCCTTTTGCCACTTGGATTATAGCTTTGAGTACTACAAACGAGGATCTTTTTGTGTACTACTACAAAAACAAATATTTTTCCATTATTTTTCAATGTTGTTGCCATTATTCTTATATTATTGAAGAGAGAACATATACTGGGTGGTTTTATAGAAATCTGCACCATTACTAAGGCTCTGTCAAAAAGACCAAACTGGGCCCGGAGGTGTTAAAGAAAACAGCCCAGGCCAATCCCCTCAAGTCCATGAGAGCCCATACAAGAGATCTCAGGGTTTTATACCAGGCTGTTCAAATAGTTATAAAAAAGTGGGCAGAAAGAGCCTTGTGAGGGTGACGAGGCCACTTTTGATAGCAACAATGAAAGAAACCCATCTCCACTGTTGCAAAACTCTTTTGAGTTCTTTTGAACTCTTTTTTTTTTTTACTCTTTTGGCTCTCTACAGGGAAGGCCTGCAGAGTCTATCATCCAAATATTGATGATCTCAAAGCTACTGTCTGCCAGCTCTGGGATGCTATGACAGATGGCAATTTCTGCAGTGCGTGCCAGGTCTTCCACTACCCCCTAGAACGCATAATCGCCGCTAAGGGCAGCTACATTAATGATGAACAGAGCTCAGACACACATCTATTTATGGAATTAATTGTAATAAAACTCATTCTTAATTAATAAATTATATTTTGTTGAAGTTTAAAATTCAAATTCTTCATATTTTAACGTACCACTTGACTTGTATGTGGAAGACAAAAAACAATACTGTGGATTTGTTGGTTAGTTATGAGTGTATAGTTGAAGATCGATATTAGAGTCATTCTTGCCTATATTGCATTCAATATCTAACCCTGCACTTTATGGAGAAGAGAAATAATGGATAATAAATACGGCTACAGCATTAGCAATGAAGCCCATAATATATAGGAATATTATTATTTTCTTCATCGGATGACAGCTTTCCTTCTTTTCTGCCAAACATTCTTCAAATTATCCGGGTGACCACATTAATTTTCGGTTTCTTTTTTTAAATTTCCATATTTGCTCCAAAATTATATATAACTCAAGATCAGTAAAAAATATAAGATAAGGTTTATTTGTTATCAAGTATTTATGCAATTCAATAAATATTTTTCCTTCAGGGTTATTAAATTTTAAATCTCAAATGATTAAAGAGGAAAGGATCAATTGGAATTCCTGGACGTTTTAGACAGTGGAAAATAGCTCTGAACTATTTTTGAGTTTTCAATCCAATGATAGGAAAATTTTCTTAAGTATAAAAAATGATCTCTGAATGTTTACGATAGGTCAATTAATTGATATACTACATATTCTCACAGTCGAGTAAATCTATTTCCTCAAATAGATATATGTACATATCTTGTCACTGAAAAACAACAAATGATTTTTTTTAAATATGTATCCCTAGGATATAATTATATTGGCAAACAAAAAAAAACCAATTTTGACAAAATAAAACACATTCTTTCAGGGAAACAGGTACATTTAATCATTAGCAAAATATCAAATACTTGAAAATTATTCCTTAAGACATTAGATCGGAAAATCTTTTGATATCAGCCCATGTTTAACTCAGTCATATAAGTTCATATACATATTTTAATATTGACCTTTCCTTAGCTAAAATATCCCAAATCCCTATCCTAATTTCCATCTTTAACTTACATTGGATAAAAAGTAGCAAGAAATCGAACAAAAGCGTCCAGAAATGGTGAATAGGGGAGTCATCGTGTTTCATTATGACAATGCCAAGCCACTCACATCTTTAATGACGCACTAGATGCTCTGGGAGCTCGGATGGGAGGTTCTTATGCATCCACACTACATTCCGGACCTGGCACAAAGAGAATACACCCTGTTTTATTCTATGGTCAATGTACTTGGGCGTACTAATTGGGCCTCAGTAGAAGCCTGTGGAAATTGGTTGTCCGAATTTTTTGCCAATAGGGGCAATGGCTTCAACAAGAAGGACAGTATGAAGTTAGATTTTCCTTGGCAACAAGAACAGAACAGGGTATACTTGGCTTAAATCCGATGATTATAACACTTCTTATACGGGGTCCACGGAAAGCCCTGTTAAATTAACCTTATATAATATAATTATATGTAAGATTGCGAAATATTATGTTTAAAATCTTGTTGGGTAGAAACAAAACAAAACCCTCTTGAATAAAATAACATTTTTTGTAACCACAATGGAAGCCAAGTGAGAGTTAATAATCAAGGATTATCAGAATGGCAAATCTCGACCAGTCATCTTGAGGAACCTGAAGAGACTGAAGATCAACCCCGTGCTCATCAAGAGAACCATTGAGAGGTACGAGGAGACTCAATATATCAAGCACAGGCCCATATCAGGCATACCGATGTCGAAAAGGACGCCCGGAGTCGTCAAGGCAAATATTGCAAGACATCCCAGGAGGAACCTCACCAAGATGACCATGGATTTCAATATGGGTGTAACAGCAATGAAAGACCTTATCTGAGATTTTCTTGGGATGTATCCCCACAAATTGAATAGGCAACAGCACCTGTCAAGCAACATCAAGGCTAAAAGACTTGAGAGAAGCAATGCCATTCTTCAGAAGCTGAAGACTGGCACGGCTCTCAACATTGTTTTCAATGATGAGAAGATTTTATTGTGGAATAGGCTTTTAACCACTAAAATGATCGGATTCTAGCCATAGACCTTCCAACAGGATGGTGCCCCCTCCCACACATCCAGAGAGATGCAATAGTGGTTAAGGGAAATTTAATTGGCTAAAAGACAAGGCAGTCATACCCCCTCCAGCCCCGACCTAAAAGTCATTGATTAAAATGTTAAAATACATTATTTATTAAATTTTTGCAAAAAAAAAAAATTATCTGGTAGAACATATCAATCAATGAACAAAGCAAATCATTAAGTCAACACAGCTTTTACTTTCTTTACGAAATTATAAGTCAACCATGCAAATATAAAGAATATAATTTTTTACTGAGATAACAAGATATTTTGGAAAAAAAAATTTCAAAATCTAGTCCACAATCTATATCAATAAAGAATTGTTTATCGGTACGAATGCGTGTTTGAATTAAACAGGCATTTTTGATCGAAGAAATAACAATATAATCATATTAATAAAATTACGAAGACTTTTTACATGTAGCGTCAAGCGTGAAACAGGGTGCATTGTACCTATATAGTTATACGTAATGTATATCATATACCTTAACAGTAAAAAGAAAGAAAGGTAGTATGATATTCAGGGAGCACTTTATAATATTGCACTCTGATGTATATCATAACACAGGGGAACATTCATATTTTAAAAATCAATATAAGACAACAAAGGATCTCAGTTTTTCTCTCAGTCATCTGAATTTTGAAATATCTAGGATTATAGTCAATCGGGACTATTATCGTTCAGAGCAGACTATTGAATATTTTTCTATAATATACGCTATGATATTAGGGGGGTTTTAATTTATAAAAATGACCGAATTAAATTTTAGCCCAACTTTTCGTATGCAAAATGATCTTTTAAGCACTCTGGGGGAAAAAATATCTATTTGTAAAGGGATTCAGAAGTTTGAATTTTAAAGTGAGTTTGCTGAACTTCGGAAGTTTGAATTTTAAAGTTAAGTTGTTGAATTTCAAAAGCTTCATTAAAGTTGCTTTTCTCAAGTTTTGATTGTTTTAGTATACTAATTATTTCGTTGTGCTAAAATTTGTTTTTCTTCAAAATGAAAAATAAGGATTATATTTTTATATAACACTTGACAAATGAACTTTAGTGAAACTTCGGAAATTCATCATCATAACTTTAAAATTGAAACTTCTGAATCCCTTTACAAAAAAAATCCGGCCAATCCCCTACACCCAAAATTTCTTTCTTACTTACTGGATGGGGTATAACCCCCCTCTTCCTAATTTAAGGATTTTTTCCTTTTTACTAGAAAATTTAATATTGGAATTTTTTTTTCAAAATATTTAATATTTGATTTTTTTCAAAATATTTAATATATGATTTTTTTCAAAATATTTTTTTTTTTTCAAAATATTTAATATTTGATTTTTTTCAAAATATTTAATATTGATTTTTTTCAAAATATTTAATATTTGATTTTTTTCAAAATGATTTTTTTCAAAAGCATTGCAAAATGTTTTGTTTTTTTTTTTTCAAAATATTTTTAACATTTGATTTGTGATCGGCAGCATTGCCTGTTAGATTCCTAATAGCCCTCAGACTCATCCAGTCCCTTCCTGACTCTTCAAATAAAGATCTTGTTCAGGTCTAAGAAGTTTGCATTCTCAACATTGTCTTGTACGGCGCTTTTCAGAGATGTTTGCGCAAGAGGAGGGGGACGAACAATTTTTTGTTCCCCCAAGGTAACTATATATAAGGTGTGTCGATAAGAAACTTGCAACGTAGGCTAGTTGACATTAACTGATAACTTTTTTGATGACGTCACAACGGAGCCAAGTTCAGTTTTATTGACTTGTGTTTAATGTTAACTCATATTATTCTAAGAATTATGTCTTCTTCTAGAGGTACTTGGCTAGGCGTATTTTTGTTGTGTCAACTTGTGCTATTTTGGTCCACTACTTGGTATATTTATGTAAAATTTATATTCTGACCTATTTTTCATTAAAAAAATAATAATAATTCATTTTTCTTAAATAATTTTAGTACCCTAATCGTCGGAGGGTAAAAATTGACAAGTTTAAAGTATTTTTGATGAGAAAAAAAACAACTATATTATGTATTAATACAATTTATTTTATCAAATTTCCTCCTAAAATGGTTCCTCTCTGATGCTACCAAAATAGCCAGTAAACAAAAGCAAAGAAATCTCTCATAGACACACCTAATATATAGTCACCTTGCAACGTCATATTTGCACCTGCACAGCTGCCGCATGTACTGAAAGTTCTGTATAGCACACTGTATAAAGTATATCTATAATTCCGCATAATAATTGTAGAAACTGATCCTACTAATATAGTTAAAGACATCATTTAAAAAGGCTAATAGAACCATTTTGGGACTTGTGTAGCTTATATATATTTCTTCAAATGTAAAAAAGGCTTAATAACGAATTCAATTATCTATTATAAAGTTAAATCTTTTGGAAAAGGCCCCAAATAGGCTAACGATGCGACTGACATTACCTAATTACAGGTAAAAAATGAATATATAGTTATAAATAACACAATTAATATTTATTTAATTTATATATCACAATTATCTCTTTAACTATTAATATACATGATTTAATTTTTAACATAGGAATAATAATGTAACAGTCCACCTTAATTCTACGAAACCTTTTGCATTGCTTCTTTTTTAAACATATTTTTGTAAACGGGATTGTTTTGAATCCAATTTGTAATAAACTCTTTTTCATCGAAGGGTCGATAATTTCTATATTGAGGCTCGCTTTCTGATCTTCTTTTACTTCCAACGGGATCATATATTCCTTCTCTGTAAGAATAAAGAAAATATATTATTCATTTGAGACATGAACGATCTATTACTCTGGATTAAAGATTATTTAATATTTAAGCTTGGTTAAAAAAAAAATTGAAAAATTCCATTTTGGGAAAAAATAATGAAAAATTAAATATTTTCTGAAAAAAAAATATCCAAAATCCATAGCTATTCACAAAAAATTAATTTTCGGGAAAAAAAATTCAATAATCCAGAGTTGTTTTCGGAAGAAAATTTCAAAAATCTTCATCTATTAACAAAAAATTAATTATCTTGAATAAAAAATTCAAAACCCGGAGCTGTTAAAAAAAAAATGAAAGTTTTTGCAAAAAAAATTCTAAAATTATATTTAAAACTTAGTAGAAAAAAATTTTAATAGTTAAATTTTTTTGAGAAAAATTTCAAAAATATATAAGAATTCTAAAAAAATTAATAGCTGTTGAAAAAAAAATTGGAAAATTTTAGAAAAAAATTTATAAATTAAAATTTCAAAAAAATTCCGTTAATTAACCAATTCACCTGACCTTCCAGGGGCGTCCGCAGGATTATATATATTTATACAGTTAGGGGGCAGAGGGGCTTGGTTTTTTTTGAAATTTGTAGGAAAAAAAAAAATTAATTAAATTCACAGCTATTTGCACAAAAAAATTAATTTACTGGGAAAAAATTTCCAATATAAAATTTTCAGATAAAAATTTCAAAAATATAGTTTGAAAAATTAAATTTTAAACATTAAATATTTTGGAAAAAAAATAATTCAAACATTAATTTTTCAAGTAAAAATCAAAAATAAATTAATTGGGGGGGGTATACAGCCACTCCATCCCTCTCCCTTTGCACGTCCCTGATTACTGTTCTTTGACTTTGAACAAATCATCACGTAGGAAATCCAAGGATTAAAATATTTATATTGCTTTAACAGTTATATACTTTTTAACAAAGGCATTTAAAAGGATCTCATATTAGCAAGGTAGGTTTGTCATACGTTCACTTTAAAACATTCCAAATAAACTGAAGTTAGAAGTATATATACAAATAATGCATATTATGTTCTTTTCCCTTTTTTTCTCTCTCTCTCTCTCCTAGACTAACAAAGGAGTCCTTGAACCAAGGAAGAGATTTTCTCAAGATAAACCCATATTTCTTGAAAATAACATACAAAGAAATCTAATTGCATGAATTCAAATACGTACATATAATATACAAACAACAAATGAATTTGTCACGGCATTGAAAATAATTACTTCAACAATCACATAATAATATACAGGGTGTAGATTTTAAATTTGAGGATAACGTATATTGCAATTTCTTTCCCAAAATTAATACATTAATACATACCTGTTTCGAATAAAAAACTAATAAAAATACGGAACTAGTCATTTTGCCGCAAACAGTTCCGCCTCTGGGGGATAGGATTTATTTGAAGGGACCAATATAAGTCTCTTGATTCACATAAAATTTTTAACAATTTACAAATCGTTTGCTTATACATGACGGGGTACATAGTGAAATACCTCTCTCAAACCAACCACCTCCAACATGGTCCTTAACCTGGAAGGGCCTTGATGAGGAATTTGCTTGTCCTTTTGGCTACTGCCTCAAGAATGGAAGCCCATAATGTGTCAACAATATTATGTGCACATTTATTGAACTCTCTCCAAAATTACTTTGATTATTATCAGGGGGTCCGCAGGCTTTTTTTTTTGGGGGGGGAGGGCTTTTATTATTATTATTTTTATTTAAAGTTCCTTTAATTAGTTAGATGATTAAGTATTTGTAAACATTATAGTGTTACCTTTACTCACTCTAAACTAGGAATCTTTGGTGAAATCCATATAAATAAAGTATATATCTTTCTCTAGGAATCACCTGGGCGCAAACGTACATACACTAAATAACTTCTCCCGAGCGCGTTGTCCATGAATTATCGCAAGTTTTGAAAATTTTTTGGAAAAAAATACAACATTCAGATATTAAATTTTGTGAAAAAAAAATTCAAATATTAAATTTTGTGAAAAAAAATTCAAATATTAAATTTTGTGAAAAAAAAATCAAAAACCCTTTGTTATTCTCAAAAAATATCAAAAATTCAGAATTGTTCACAAAAAAAATTGAAAAATTAACTTAAATTTTCTAGTAAAAAGGAAAAATTCCATAATTTTGGGGGAAGCCGTTCCCTACATCACATCCCCTAAGGACAACTCTGACTTTGCGTGGGGCACACATAGTACTCTTATGGGTTGTGATCCCGTGAGTTAGGAGGTCACATTCCCTTCGCCCAAAAAATAAAGGTCTAACAAATGTTGGCTTTTCTGGAAAAAATACGATTCCATTACCGGATTTGTACAAACTGCGCAAATTAAAATTCTAGCATAACCTTGGATCTGTTAACATCAATTTAAGCTCTCCAACAAAATTATCTATGGAGTTATTTGAGTTATTGGGCGTGCACACGGCACGAAGGCACACAACAATGGTATTTCGTATTCAGAGGACATTTCAAGGATTTTGTATTTGTTCTTATACAGTTTTGTCAGCTAAATCTGTTGAACACACTTTTATAAACATAGATCTCAGGATTTCCCAGATATTAAGATCTAGACTTATTCCAGATTTTAAATTCCCACCCGGATCATGTATTTCCTAGACATCATATATAGAAGAGAAGATTAAATTGTTTAATGAAAGGCTCTTAAAATGTCAAATCCTTTCCGTTAACATGTACATAATATTTCAAATATCAAACATACAAGAGTTTCTCCGAAGGAGATAAGGAAATCACGAGGTCTGCCATTACGTATTCATATAATTTCGATCAAAATCAATTACAAGCAAATTTAACATGCTGTTTCACCCTGAACACAGGAAATCATTTGTACATACATCTACATAGTATGTAAATATAAGAAAGAAATAAGGAGAATCGTGGTTATGAATTCAAGAGCCTTTAATAGTTTTTGATTGTTAATACATAGATGACGTAGTTATCAGAGGCACACAATATGTATTTAAATTGCGGAGTCATAATCGAACAATGTGTGATAAGAGCAAATGATACTCGTAAGATTTGAATGAGTGCGTACATTGTACCCTAAAACAAGGATACACTTTTCCTATCTTTAAAAATAAATAATTATAAATGACAACACTCGAACTTGACAGATAAGAAATTTCCTAATTCAATGATAGATATCATAATTAAACTTACTCATTGAATCCTGGATATCTTCGATGTGGACATTTGAGTAAGCACTGAAGAAATGTATCGCAATCGATACAATTAACAAAACCTACACTCTTTGTTCCAGAGATTTGACTTGGTAGAAATGAACATAGGAGAATGAGGAATACAATACTTTTAATGTAATTTGAGATGATAAAGAACATTTTTTCGGTGCCCAGTATGGTAGTGGTCTCACTCTATAAGTTTTTTTGAGCACCTTTGTACTCTGACTCTCAGAATTAAACTGAATATCTACATTAATGTAGATATATGGTTTTTACGCAGTATGTGTGGACGTATGAAATTTTTTATATCGCGCGTGCTCCAACCAAATAACCAAACACTGTTATTATAATAATTGCTACCTATTTTTCTTTTCATGTATGTATTTTTGCATTTTTTACAGGAATAATCCATTGCTAGTACACAGAAACGACTGTATTATATTTGATATTCTAAGAATAATTTATTATTCTCAAACATTAGAAATTGTAAGAAAATTTTCAAAGACTTGAACTTGAAAAATTGGTTTATTGTCCTGTCATGAACTTGATCAAATAGAGAATCTTGACTCGAACTCAGTATTACTTTTCTTATAATGGATAACTTTTCTTCTTGTTTTGTAAAAATTATTCCTTAAAAATAACAATTTATTTTTTATGGCGTAATATGAGACATCCATGTATGGGTTAGTACATTCTTCTTTCAAGACCGTCGGAAACTTTAAAAATTGGTGGACAGGGCAAATGCCGGTAGGTTCCATCAATTTCAACAACCCTACCCTTGGCTCTTTAGTTAATTGCATAGCCGTAGGAATTTGTTAAGTTGATAATTTTGTAATAAAACAACTACTTTTGAAAATAAAAAAAGGTTTTTGTGTGTGTGTTTTCTTCTTTTTGTTTATTATTCAATTGGTCTTTGTTTTTTTATTTTAACTTTTCTCACTGAAGTAAGCAATATCGCCTATCTTTGGAGTTAATAGTTTTAAAATTGCGTAATAAAATAAATATATATTAATTTAAATATAATTATGATCTTTTCCTTGCACTAATACTAATTTAAATGCAGGAGGTTCTCCGCTTTATCTGGTACGGCGAAAAAAAAATTACACTTTCATTCCAAAATTTTATCAAGATGTATTTCAGCAACCAGTTGTAATATGGTATGTCAATAAAAATTACAGGAGGCCACATAAAACGTTGCACCCATTGCAGATGTAGTCCTCAGACATGGCATCCCAATGTTGGTTGACAGTTTCCTTGAGGTTGTTGATATTTGGGTGACGGACGGCTCAGGCCTTAGACTCAACATGCCCTCAAAGAGTGAAGTCCAGTGCCTTGGCATCTGGTGAGGATGAGGCCACATTTTCTTTGGCCAGAAAGGCAAGTTGTCCTCCAAACGACTTCTATGCCTTTTTGGACGTGTGTGCAGGCTCACAATCCTGCTGGAACACCACATTCATGTCAGAGTAATTGTTCTGGACCCGTGGTAACAACTTCTCTTCCCAGGCCTGCTCTTAGTCGGCCCCTGTATCCCACAAGGAACAAGATGAGGGGAAATGCCTTCCCATCTGAGGCCACAAAGCCCAGGGGCATAACAGATGCAGAGTAATTGGTGGTAGTGAGAGTCTGGAGAGACTCATCAGTCTCCCCAAAGGACAAATACCTGTCATTTTGGCGGTTTCACACATGGTGCACTGTCCATGTCCTTACATCAATGAAGATTACAACCCAACGGAGCCTTGCAACGTTGGAAAAAGGTATTTTTCATAGCTGGTGTTATGAGGGGCCTCTCCACCCTCACATGACTCTTGCCCCAGCCTTTTTGATGGTCCTACGGACGGTTCGGTCCGAAACACCAAAGTCCTTGGCGTACTCTCACATCGACTTCAAAGGGTTGCCCTGGGCAGCCTCCTTGACTTCTTTCAGATTCAATTTCATTTTCCTAAGCGACACCAAGCTTCCTGCCCACCGTCTCCGACTTCATAACGACATAGACGGTTGGCTTGGAGATCCCCAACAGCTTTTCAATCTCTGTTGGTTTCTTTCACCGACTGGAATTTGTTGTTCACGTTCAGATGGCATTTTCAAGTGTTCTAAGACACTTAGGGCGATCTTATATATATTTTTTTTTTTTTTTTGTCGATTTCATTTTTTGTTTATTTTTAGTATTTGACCGAACAATTTTACTGCATTCACACAACCCTTGACTTATGTAGCAAAAACGAAGTTAAAAGATTTTTTCGTCACACCCGGTATAGCAGTAATTCCTTTTCTCACCACAAAATCATTTAACAGGCAGCTGCTATTAACAAATGTTTTAATTCAATAGTCTACATGTCTAGTCATGTAAATCGTGTGCATTTTTAGCTATTCTGTTTTCTTTGGAATTGGTAGTCTGAACAACGAATTTTATTTTCTTTAGCTGTTGCCATGATTATTTAACTCCCTGAATATTGAACTTCAATTCTTACTACATTGAGTCATATTAAGAACCTCATTGAACAATCGTGTATGCTCATAATAGACGGAGAGTAAACTTGATGTTTATTGTAGGGTTATAATTTAAGTCCCTGTTAGACTTTGAGTAGAATTAAGGATCGATTGGAGTAATTTTTGCCAATGTCCTTTGTGTATTTCCTTCTCCCCTTCCTACCTTGTCACATCTGATTTATTGAAATGTCATGAGAGCCAAGCTGCTCTCTTTCAAAACACTCTTCAAATTGTCAGGGTTACCATATTGATTTGCGGCTTCGTTTTCTAACATCCCCAAAATACACACATTTTCATCACTTCATAATACATGTGTCTCGCTCCTGTCTTCTCCTAACGATCTTTCTTTCTTTACAAACATGTCAACTTTAAGAATAGGGAACGATTAGGTCCTAATCCACATTTATTGGATGTGCTATATCATATTTAAAAATTCTCACCTTCACAATCTATTGTTAATTGTAGCGCCCATTGGGAGGGTCCTCAACTAAAAATGGTTTCCTACGGTCATGAATTACAATATTTGATAATTGGTAACATGCCACAATGAATATTCATAAATGCATATCGAATACTTATTATTCCATGAAGTCATGCAAAAAGGGTATTTCATACTTCTCTGTATTAATAAATTTGAAAATATATGTGCACCTCTATAAAGTATGGAGTTGATTAATGTACCTATTAATTAAAGTTATTCTTGTTTGAAGCATGTGTTTTACATACAGGACATTTTCAAATCAAGTCTCCTTGACCTCTATGTAGGGGATGAAAAAACTTTGTTCTACATAAGTATATATAGATTCTAGACACTAAAAACATCCGTCAAATTCCTTCTCTTGTATCAAAACCATTTTTATTACGACTTTTACGTTGAGATACAGATAATATTTTTCAACATTATTTTCTTCAATGCACGGTTTTAAAAGAAAAACAAATATCAAATCTGATATATTCACTCTCACAGTTTTCACTTTCAATAACTGACCTTGGCTTGATAATGATGTGATCTTCACTAGAGTTTCCTTACTCAAACATACTCATTTATTAACGCCATCATCATTTATTTAAGTAATATCATTAAAATATGTATGGTGTTCTGGTGGTAAGAACTACTTTATACAAGACAAAGAAAAAAAGATGATTTTTTTTTATAAACTCATTTTTATTATGCAAATTTTGAGAAGTTAAGAGTCATTTTTTTACTTTGTTCCTATAAGCAATGTTGTAGAATTCATAATTAGCTGTCAATCAATTGCCAAGAAAAACATTACCCTAGTCGCCACCATGAGCACACACTACAAGAAAAGGATTGAGATCCCAGTGCTCCTCCGCGTGATTATCCTGGCAAGCCATCTGGGAGTAGACTAGGGATGCAAGGAAGACAATTTATAATGCCCTCATGCGATAAAAGGTCTGGGCAGACCTCAAACACTCTCCATAAGCAGTCCATCAACTACTTGAAGTATGCCTTCAAGACAAAGCCAAATTCCACAATTGCTGAAACAAACAGAAAGATGAACAAATCCCCATCAGCAGTGTCAAGGCTCTAAAAAAAGGCAAAGAGGAAAGTCTCTTCTGTGTATTCACCATCGTCAGTTAACAGAACAGCATAAATAAGTTGTTTCTCACGAGAAGACCTCTACTGTTGACTCAACAGAGGAATGCCATTTGGGGATGTAGTAGAGGAGCACCTATGTGTCTCCACCACCAAACACCCTGCTTCAGTGATGATGTTATGCCAAGTTGTATCCAACGGGAGGCCCATGAATCCCGTATGGTTCACTTTAGGATACATGCTGAAGGTTGATGAGTACATCAAAATTCTGCACACCAAAGTTCTCCTATGGATCAAATTGGGTGTTCTAACAAGATGGAGCACCTGTCCACACCGGAAAGAAAACCCAAGAGTGTCTCCAGACCAACATTCCCTTTTGAGCAAATAAATTCTGGCTACTACAGAGCCTAGACCACAAACCCCTAGACTATTCCATTTAGATGCATGTGGAGTTCAATGCCTATAGGAGACGCCACAACAGCACCTGCGTCCGGAAGACCTCTGTCAATTAAGCCTCGGCCTCCATGAGTTCCAAGTACATCCAGAGCGTCTGCAAAAGCTTGCATCACCACCTGGAGCTCACCATCAATTCTTAGGGTGGATACAATGACTAAAACATGTTGTTTGGATTTCAATTAATAATTTATAGTTAATAAACTAGTTTCCTAATTCAACCAGGATCCACCAATTGACATCTATATTTAGTGTGTTAAAATGGGTAAATAATAATGGTTGACCCGGTATTTTGGTCATGTCTTGACAACGGACAAATGAGAGAGGGCCTCATTTTATTTGCTTTTCATAATTTTAGTTTATTAAAAAAATGAATCCTTTTTTTTTAAAAAGGATAAAAAAGAACTTTTCTACAGTGGCCTTTTTTTACTAAATGATATCCATATTTTGGTGTCTACTAAAATGATTTTGGTAAAAAGATTTCGGAAAAAATAGTAAGGGTAATATCGTTGTGTACATTATTATTGTCAGACAAAATCGTAGTGGGTAATATCATCGTGAAGCAACATCATTGTAAGCAATATGATTATGAGTAATTTCATTGAACGAGAATATTATCGTATTCAATTTCATTGCAATTATTATTATAGTCATACGAAAAAACTATTGAATGATGTAGAAACATGCCAGAATCGAACCTTTCTAATATGCTATAATACAACATGGCCCACAAGTTGTGTAGGTAAATTGCTAAGCAGCCCAGGCAAGTTAAATATATAAATATTTTTTTAATATTTATGTAGAGTGATAAAATCATGGAATTAGGAGTAATGTTGGGATTTATAAAAATAATAACTTTATTATACGGTATTTTGGGTAAATTTGTTCTATTTTACTGTATAACATTATTTTCTTTTTTTCATTATAAAATGAAGTTATGATTTCATTTATAACAACATTACTACTAATTCAATAACTTTAACACTTCACATTTTTTTAAAGATTTATGATTGTTATTATATATACATAGTTAAAACTTATAAAAATAAAAAGGTAATAACCTTGAAAAATTTAAGGTGAAAAACTAAGCTAACTTTTTTTTCATAAGATAAATCAAAAATAAATATGACCACAATTCTTTTTTTGCTGACAGATAACTTTTCAATTATGTATAATACTTGGCTATCATTACTTTGGCTTACGATATATCATCTTTAAGGCCTCAGAATTCAGAGTTGGATTGAGTTACGTATCTTTTTTTATATTTATGAGTAGGACTATTATCAATAAGACAACATAACAAATTTAAGTCAATATAATTAAAAGATCAGATTAAAATTCATAAAATATATGTATACCTAAATTATGGTTTTATAACTATTCTCAATTTTGCAGGTTCATAATTTTTTATTATTCAATTAGGATTCACATAAATGTAAGGTCAAATATTGAATGTCAACTGGTTGCAGCAGAATGCAAAACCACTTCATGTTAATAAAAACTAATTGGTAAGATATTACTAAAAATGGAACTCAATAATAAAAGTCCGTCATGTGTTATCAATAGGGATTTGGAATAATATAGTCTTCCGGCTGAAGATCGGTGGTCAATTGTTCTAAAAATAACACATTTTGTCAATAATATGTACTTTAAACTGTTTCAAAATTGCACTCCAGATGGAATTTTAATCCCTTAACGGATTGATTTATTTTTCAAATCAATGTTCATTTCTAGGGGAAAAAAATTCTAAAAAATAACCCCACCTGAATTAAAATAAAATAAATAATGTAGCCCTGGTTCCTAAGAGACAGCATATCACCAGGGATGTCCATAATGGATGGGCTGAAGGGGATATAGCCCCCTCCTCAAAAAAAAAAAAAAAAAAAAAAGGATTTTTTTTTCTTTTTAATATATTTTTTTTGGTGAGGATAAACATTTTTACGCGAAAATAGACATAAAAAAATTATTTCAAAGATTTATTTTCTTAAAAAAAGCCATTCGTGTAAATTTATGCAATAGAGTAAAATATTTAAAATTTGAATTTTTTTTTCAAAAAATTTAAATTTTTATGAATAGCTATGGATTTTTGGAGTTTTTTTCCTAAGAATTTAATATTTATTTTTTTTACGAAAAAATGTGATATTTGAATTTTTTTTTTTTAAATTAATTTTTGTGAACAGCTGAGCATTTTTGAAATGTTTTCCAAAAAATATAATATTTTAAAGTTTTGTAGATAGCTATGGATTTTTGAAATTTTTTGATTTTTATTTTCAAGAAATTCTAAAAAACCAAGCAAAACAATATATATATGTATATAATCTTGCTGACGCCCTTAATCAACTGTCGATTTTTAAACTTTTGAGCTTAATCATCTTAAAGGTCATAATAAAATTGAAGACAAATGAATTCCATGTCAAATCAACGAAAATAAATAAAAAATGACAACCAACCCTGTCAGATTTGGATGATTTTGGCACACAACCTCAAATTCATAAGTAAATTAAGTGTAACAAATTTTAGTGCATAATTCAGAGTCGTTTCTGAGGTATAGATACTCGTCTCAGACCAAAATTTTCAACGTCCCTTTAATTTTTTTTACAATCTATCTTATTTATTTTTTTATCCAGAAGAGATAATTTCTTGAAATTTGGTAATTAATCAATTGTGACAATTCCAAAAATAAAGTCAAAATTAGAATATTTAAATTTCTTATGATCTCAATATTGATTTTAAAAAAAAAGTGAAATACACTAGCAAGTACTTGATCAATAATAACAAAAAATACTCAACTCTTATCAATATGAAACTTTGGGAACATCTTTTACATAAATAGGGATATCACTATGCCAAAAATTGTGTTGGATTTTTTATCATAGCTTCCAGGGTGGGATCTCCAAGTTAGGTTACTTTTCTCCGGAAATTTGGTAATTTTACTTAAGTTATGATATCTTAAACTTATTTTATGATTTATATAGACTGATAAAAGAAAACTGAACTATAGTAATGCTTATGATTGATTAGAAGTTAACAAATTTAAAAAAAATATATGAGTAATTTATAGTATATCACTTGTTTATGGGTGTCCGACCCAATTCAGGTTTGCATATTTCTTCTCTATGTCAAGAAAGTAAGAATGGAAGTATTTAATCAAATTGGTCAAATGCCCTACTATTATTGACTTGACGGGAGCTTTTTTGCATCCACACTAGAGAGAAAATCATCAAAATGAGGAAAGCAGCTGAAATTTCCCTGCGCAAAAACTCATCTCACCAGCTCTGCTTTCTTCAGCAGGATTTTCACCCTGTCATGGAGGTTTTAAATCCTGGTGTACTTACCCTGTAGAAATGTACTCAGTTCGTTCAGTCTGCTAAATACATCTGCCAGGTAGCACAGCCAGTATGTATCCTGGAATACAGTAGCATAGGAGCATTTATGCTCGGTCAGAAAATTGGTTACTTCTGTTCGTAATTTCAACTCACTTTGATGTTGTCATTTAAGCCGTCATGTAGCTCAGGGCTCATTTTCTTAGACACCACCCTGTGTGTCACACAGTGAGTCCACTTCACGCCGGGATTGGGATAAACAAATTGATCTAAAAACAAGGAAGGCAATGTCTCTAACATAGTCGCCCTTATTCGTCTCGTTTCACTAGGGGGAGACTCACTCCTTTACTCCCCCCACCGGCTGAAGGAACATGTAGCAGCTTCATAAATTAAGCCAATCAGAATTGAGAACTACTAAACCCAACCTTTTTTGTCTTCATTGTCCACTCTTTGCCTAAAGTCCTTTAGTTCCAAACACCTCTGGATCTGAATGGAAATATGGAAGTGATGTTATTTGGTATCCCCCTTCGATGTTTGCAAAGTATTTAGACTCTTTAAAGTAAGATATTACAAAGCTTTTAAAAAGAAATAGTCTTACTATGGAGTATATTTGTATTTTTAATGGTGGGTTGCTTCTTATCTTTTATTCTTATTTGCTCCTGTTTTGGTTTTTGTTATATACTTGTATGTATGTTCTCAATTATGTATGTTGAAAGATTTTATTTAGTTGTTTTTTATCAGTAATATGTGTATAATTATTAGTTAGGTTTTTTTTTGAGAGAGAAATAATTATAATTATAAACGAAAATATTTATTTATGTGATCTTTTTGGGTTATACTTCCTCCTTAATTTATTTATTATGTAATTTGTGCATATAAAATGAAAACCTCAATAAAAAAATAAAAAAAAAACAATAATTTCAACCAAAAATAAATAATAACGACGTATAAACCTAATTTATTTATATATTAAGGCAAAATATCCTTGAGGCAAAATAACTCTAAGACGAAAGGTCCTGAGGCAAAATAGTTAAAGGGAAAATTACTGGGCAGTTATGCAGATTGTAAGTATAATACCAATGATTAACTTTTTGTTTATTCATAAAGTAGAAATAACCTTAGTTAACAAAGAGTGCGTGGATATAATTAGTGGACAGCGCTTGATTGAATATCAATTCCATACTAAGTCATTTTTACGAATATACAAGGTGTTTCTGAATTAGATTACCATCAAAAATTAAATTTGTATTAGAATATGACGTATTAAAACTTTATATAGGCATAATATTCTCCATCAATTGACCAATACGATATTTGCAATATCTCAATCAATCCTCTTGTTCGGAACAACTTTGCAGGTACGCCTCGTCAAAGAATAGCAGCCGGTACACACAACGCCTTTCGGATTTGTTACCTACAGAGCCTCCGCTGCTACCATTAGAAACTAAACTTCGAGGCCCTTTCTTATTTTTCAATGACCTTTTTCTACAAAAAAGATGTAAATTTTATTTTCTCAAGCAGCCTTTTTTAATAAATATTTTGTCGAATGACTTTTTTTTTTTTTTTGGAAAAAAAATATATAATTTAATTTTTAGTGTACCTTTTTTTTTAGAAAAGTTCGACCCTTTTAAGTATTTCTATGACCTTTTTAAAATAACTTTTTCAAGCGTTTGCGACCTATTGAGTAATCTTTCAGAGCTATTGATAGCGGATTAAAGTCTTCAGAACGTTACAAAAACTAAAAAGAACCTCATGGGTAGGAAATAGATATACCAATTTTACGCAGTGTGCTGATAGAACATCAGAGAAAAGTATGCGTGGAGTGTGCAAAAAAGACCTCCACCCCTTAGACTATTCCATCTAGGCTCACGTGTAGCCCAAGTCGTACAGGGGACGTCACAACAGCAACCGCACCCTAAAGACCTCAATGAACAAGGTCTGGTCCTCCATGAGCGCCGGGTACATAAAGAGGGTCCGCAGCAGATTCCACCACAACCTAGAGTTCACCATCAATTCTTAGGGTGGATACAATGACTAAAACATGTTGTTTGTGTTCCAATAAATAAACTTGTTTACTAATTTACCCAGGACCTGTCATGGACTTCAATATTTTGTGTTAAAATGGGTAAATAATAAGATATGTACCTTGGCATCAGGGTCAACTGTGGCTATGTCACTAACTAAAGTGTTCCACTTCCATCATAATAATATTTTACCCATTGGCCAATTACTAATGAAATTTGGAAGATGTGATATTGAATTTCCTCTATCATATTTAAATAAATAGATTTAGGGAGTTTGAGATCCAATCCCTCCCTGAAGATATATCTACTTCGCCCGTCGGTATCTCTGAAACTAACATAAGCTGATTCAGAAGATAAGGAGAATAATTTATTTTACTTCATAAAAAAAACGGACAACATTGAAATGGTCCAAAAATCAACTCTATTAGATGGAATTTTAAAAAGAAGCTAAAATACATATACATATTTCACTCATGTTCAGTTATGACCCCCAACTTTCTCCTTGTCGATGAAATCATGAGAGCTCGTCTATGATTATTTGAAGGTATAAAAAAAGATTACTCCATCAAAACATTTTCAGACTCAAATAATCGAATAATATTTCCTAATTTTATTTACTCATCAACTTGGAAGCTTAAACTCTATGCTCATTAATATATGACAGTTTAATAATCTAATTTAAATTATAATTTAGATTCATCACTTTATTTCGAAGTCCTTACTTAATCATTTGGCTTTAAATATGACGACAGCCTGAAATATTTTTATGATGAGCAACCCAGATCCTAGAATAGTTCATCCCAATTTATTTGATTACATCATATAATAGACAACCAAATATTTCATTCAACTATAGACATTGTATTCAAATTTTTGATTTTAGTTACGCTATCCATGAAGAATGGTAATCATGTTTAATTACCTTCATTTGAGATTTATGAAACTATGTGTGCTCGATCCTATGTCCTCTTTCATATACATCGAAGACGATGTCTATTTTAAGTAGTGCAATTGGCGTGACACCCAAATGATTAATCAGAATAATTTGTTGATAGAAATGAAAGGTTACATGTCGAAGAGTACAAAATATGTAATTTTGAGAAAAATCCTCCTGAAGTATGAACACTTACTAACTCAATAATTAATTATGGATGATCGACATAAATTAATTCATATTTCGAGATATATAAGCATAAGCAATTAGCTACAAAAATAAACAAACCTGAGCTCTCTAGCTTAGGTAAAGTCGAGAAAATGACGCTTGAACATGATCTACGAATTTCCATTTGCACACTCTATCCAGTTGGGCGTCTCCAGGAACACCGTCACTAAGTCCGAAACGTTACAGAGGAGGAAGAGCTCCCTCAAAAAGGCCAAACTTGGTTAGGAGGAGTTAAAGAAAACTGCCAAGGCCAATCCCCTCAAGTCCATGCAAGAGATCTCGGAGTTTCACACCAGACTATCCTGAGAGCTATCAAAAAAAGTGGGTGGAAAGACGACTTTTTGACACCAGCAATGAAAGAAACCCATCTCCTCCGTTGCAAGAATTTTATTTGAATTAGTCTTTTTTTAGCATTTTCGTCCCCTACAGCCTGCAGTGTCTGTCCCCCAAACACTGAGATACTCAAAACTACTGTCAGTAGCAATGGGACGCCATGCCAGTTGAATGCGTCTACAGCGAGCGTCAGGCTTTCCGCCGCAGCCTGGAAGCCATCATTACCTCTAAGGCGTCTACATCAATCATTAAGGGAGCTCACACACGCGTCTATTTATAGTATTAATTTTGTTAATTATTAACTGGAACTTTGATGTTTGTAAAATAACCAAATAACTTGGGACAAATTGATGTCTATTTTTTTTCTTTTTACTTTTCTAATAAAAATTAACAAAACAAAAAAATAAATAAATAATAATCATAATAATACCTTTTTAAATCACTACTTTTATAAGATAAATAAAAAAATAATATTGAGAGGAATAGAAAGAGGGAGAGATAACATGCAGCAGAATATTAGTTAGTATTTATGATTCCCCCCTTGTGATAAACTCGATCAAAAAATATATATTATGTAGATATATAAATGTATATTATGGTAGTAGTAGTATTGGTATTGGTAATGAGACCGGTAAAACAGATAATAATGATAATGACTGGCAAAAGCTTCCCACCAAAGGAAGCCTTATTAATAATAATATTACTTAAAAAGTGCAAAAAAAGAAAAGAAAAAAAAATTTGGCACAAAATATTATTTTTTCTTGTAAAATAAAAGGATCTCATCAACATTTGCGTTTGTTTGATAGGTGATTAATGAATAATACAATGATTACAAATACACATAATATTTAATTTGAGATAATTAATGAAATAATTATTAGTAATCCGACAATTATAAAGATTCTGAGAGTTGATTCAAAAAATCAGGAAAAAAACAGGGTCAATTTTGGTAGAAAATGTATGTAGCTCTGATTAATATAATTATTATTATTATCATCATTTTCATGAGATTCGTGTTTTGTATTACATGGGAAGAAGAAGAGAAGGATGGTGTTGGTTGTGATGGTTTTGTGAGCGTGATTTAAATGATATTTTAAATATAATGTAAGTGTGAATATGTGACAACAACGAGGGCGACAAATCATCTCATCTCTTGACTTATTTTTTTTGTTTTTTTTTTGTTCAAAGTAAGACATTTCTATTTAAATATAAGAATATTTTATGCATTCATTATTAATAATGTTTGAATTAGGAAATCAATGTTATTATGGCGTATTCATGTGGGAGGAATGACTCTAGTCTCTACACCATCATGACCTCCTCTTGCCCACAAAAAAGAAATCTGAATTGATCAATCAGGGTTTGAACAACTTCTTCCATATGGGGACGAACAGCTTCAAATTTGCCCAGGTCTTCAAATTCGTACTGAAGCAGAGTAGGCCACCAACAAATAGCCAGGTTCTTACTATCCATACAATTATCCTTGCTCAACTCAGTCACTCTGTAATAAAAATATATTAGTAAGTAATCCAATATACAGGAGCATACACAAGAGCTGTAGCCTTCCCCAAATTAAAGAACTTTTGCTTCTTACTAAAAATTTAATATTTGTTTGTTTTTTGGTTTTTTAATAAATGATTAAATTTTTTTTTCATTTTTTTTTTTCAAGATTTTTCTTTTTTTTTTTCCGAAAAAATTCCAAAAACCAAGCCCCAAAAATATATATATATAATTCTGCGGACGCCCCTGCAATAAGAACTCTTTCTGCATTATTACCTGACAAAATGTTGAAATATAAACTTAAGGACACAAAAGTTGGTCTTTGGAAGACGCTTTAACAGCTTCGATAATTCAAGGGTCCTAATACTACGATCTTGGATTGCTGTAAAGATTAATATTAATAATAATTATGAAGAGGAGTTGCACATATCGACATAATACATCCCTCATAGTGGGGGGATACACTTACAAGAAATTCGATCCAAATCATTCATTTGTTCAGTACCCAATATGGGTGGTAACCGCTTACAAAAGAAATCTTTTACTGCCGTAGCCACGGCATTGACTGCGATATCTAATGTGTTAATATCCACGTTTTGATCTAAAAATAATTGAAACATTTTGACATGTAGATGGTGTCTCCGACAATGAATCATCAAATTACCTTCATCAAATTTTTGAAATAAAAGTTCAACATGAGCTCGATTCCCAGGAACACGATATAGCCCCTCAGCATCAAGTCCTTCTTTTTCAATATAAGTAATGCATTTGTTGAGGAAGACAGGAACAGGCTTATCAGGAGCGGCTTTGAAGTCATCAAGAGTTGGTTGTGCTTGCACGGAATTGGCTTTCAATTTTGATTTTCCCTCCTTTTTTCTTTGTTTGGCCTCTGAGTCCCTCTTTTCCTTTTCTTCTTTAAGTCGACGTTTCTCATCCTTCAATTTTCGTCTTTCGTCATCTTTGAGGCGTTGTCGGTTCTCTTTGTCCCATTTCTTCCTTTGTTTTTCGTCAAACTTGGAACTACTAGGAAACTCATCTCCTCGGGGGGAAGCCAAGGGATCTACCAATAGTTTTGCTAAGATACCAAAAGAAAAGAAACATCGTTATCATAGTGTATATTTATGAAGTAAAAGCCATTGATAAATAGGAATTTTTTATTTATTTTTTAGAATTGATGCTTATAAATTAATGCATTCATCATGCAAGTCGCAATCACATTTCATTATACAAATAAACACGGATTGGCCGAATTCATCAGAAAATCGAATATGCAAAAGAATAAATGGAATGGAAGAGCCTGTTTACAAGAGAGAGATAGAATGATGGATTTCCTCCATTCCAATTGATTTATTTTATCATTATTATTATCGATAATAATAATGATTAATGTATGTATATGCATAGTAGTGAACGGAAAGTCAGGCAATACGTAGCTATCCTTAACATTTTAAGACAATTAATTTAAAAAAAATTAACGACGATAATATTATACGTTTGTTCATATAAATAATATATGGTTATAGGATCAGTTTCACGAGTAAAAAGAAGTAAAGCTTAGGCCTGTTATATTAGAAGCAACAAAAACAACAAAAATAAAGAGGGAAAATAACAATAGAACTTGACAAGGTGGATTGGGAGCACAATAAGTCTTCACAACATATCATCATGCATTAGATAACTTTAGAGCTCACTGTATCATTACGTATGTACTCTCAAAAACCACTTATATATATATGTAAATAAAATATGTCTTAAAAATTGGTAGTACAGAACATTTATGGAGCTTTCACACGTAATTGTGGAAAAAAAGAAAAGAAAATAAAGGATACGGCACATTCATCAACTTACATTGTTGCGGTGAGAAAAGATCAGTGTCAAGGTCATTTTCAAAACTGGTTTGACTGGTAAAGGTCAAGGGAGAAAAGGAGGAGATATTATGGGATGTAACTCTACTAGAGGGAGGGGGGATGTGATGGGGTGCTGGTGTTCCTCCTAAGCTCCCTCCACCTCCAGAGGATGAAGAAGATTTGAGTTGTGTATACCTCAATCTGGATGGAGGAGGGGGATAATAAGAGGAGGAAGATGAGGGTGGTTGCTTCTGTTGGAGCAAAGGTACAGAAGGACAATTGTCTGAATCCTCAGAATAGTCCGAGTTCGGCAAGGCTATTTTATAATATAAAATTATAGAAATATATTTAATTGAACAAATAAATCATGTATGTCAGACTTTTTTGTAAAAAAGAAGAAATAAATAGTCCCTTTATAATTATGAGTCCAATCACTACCTCCGGTTGAGTTTTTAAAGAAATAATATTTTCAGGCGTTATAGCAATTAGGATCCAAGTTCAAATACGGTATTTTAACCCAAATATGATCATCCTAATTTAATTCATATTAATTAGCAGGAAAAAAACAAAACTAGAACACAAAACAACGCTCACCCTCTTTGATCTTTTAAATCAATCATTGAGGGGGGATGAGATCAGATCAATATCGAGTAGTTAAAGAGGCCATTTACTCCTTTTACAACATTAAAGACGTGCATAAATTTTGAAAGAATTACCTCTATCTGGTTCAATTGTAGGAGATTTAGTAGGATCCTTTGCCATAACTCGAGGCATTTGTGTGGGCATTGGAGGAACCTTAGGAGTAGCAACTGGTATAGCGACCCCCTTTTTCTTTCTGTGTTGTCTTTTATGTGGAGGCCGATTGTTATTACCATGTCTGGAAGAGGCTTCATCATCACTGGAACTCTCAGAGTCACTCCCACTTCCGTCTGCTTGCATTGCAATTTGTTCCCTCCGCTCTCTATGACGAAGCTTATTCTTTGTTCCTGAAGAAGATAGATCTGAAGAGTCGAGGGATATCGGTTGAGCGTATTCGTTTGGCTGTTGAGAAGATGAAACAGAAGAAGATGACTTGGATTTAACGTTTTCATTAGATTCTATTGAGCCCCCTCCTCCCTTCAAATTATCTCTTGGAACAGCGTAGCCTCCCTGATCAATGTCCTCTGATATGGCAAGAGGTGCATTGATAGACGAGCGAGGTGATAATTTGTTTTCTAATTGCATTGAAGTGAGAGCTGCAGTGATTTTATTGAAATCGTTCATGTTTAGCCGGCCAGGGAGTTGGCCTCTTGGCTTAACGGGTGGTGGTGGACGTCTTCTACCCGTAGTAAAAGCTCCACCGCCTATATTATTTGTTGAAGATCCATTGCTATTCCACATTTCAGAGTCCTCAAGCCCATCATTTTTACGTCTAAGAAACAGGGAATCGTCTACCCAACCTGCGAAACGAGGGATCAACTTAATATGGATTTCTATTATACATAGAAAAATATAGTACTCAAATAAAACAGCAACAGCAATCATTAAGTAATTAAGTTAATAACGACTCCTCCTTTGAATGGTTCTCAGACTAAAATCTAACATAAATGTATGTATACTGCTATAATAATTAATTAAAGTCTAATTATTAAACTCCTAGTGCTAACTAACTAATAAGTTATTGCTTTTGTTACGTAAATTGCGATAAACAATAGAATAGAATATAGTAGTACATATAAACTATTATATATATATATATTTTTTTTTTTTTAAACATTCAACAAGCATCTAACTATGTATTTATGTAGATTAATAATTATTAAATCCATCCATCTATCCCTTCTCCTTGGAATAGGAGTAACAGATGGACAATTCATTCATTATGCGGTTTTTAAAACAATATTTTAATTAACTATATTAAGACCTTCCTTGAGATCAAATTTAAAGAAATAGTTAGCATTTATCTATGTATACACAAATCAATTCAATAATAATAATGAATTAATCAAAATTGACATAAGTCTCGGAGTGACTTCATTTTTTTTAAAGTGTGTGTGTTAATAATAACAATACTTGTCCTAAAAAGTATTGACTGAAATAACGAGTAAAATAATTTAACAATGCCTCATAATCTATAATATTTCTCAAAGGAATTGGATATTAAAAAAGGATAGAAAGAATGATAATAAACCTTTGAGAAATGAATTAAATATTGTGAAATATAAAAGTTTAAGAGAGGAAAAGAGAAGTGTGTAAGAATGAGGAACATTCTAACATCTGTGGGGGAGTGTAGTGAATCAAAGAAGCAACCATGTATCAAAGCCTTATCTACTAATTAAAGTTAACTAAGTGAAGCTGAAAAAGGCTTGATAAATGGTTGAAACAAGGTAAGAAGGAACGAAACCCATGAGATCATTGTAATTATAAATATATGTACTAATAATGTGCAACGAGTCTCAGTTCCGATTCAAAATTATAATTTTTTTTTTTTTGTATCCGTGTAGGTGTTGGAGATGGTATGTAGTGCCTAATGATGGTATAGTATGTATGTTTGTATATATGCCTAGTTTGAGAATATATATATATACATATATAAAGTCAACTATTCATAATTGCGTAATTATATGTTATACATGTATTCACAGAGCTTGACTAATAAATAAAGTAAAGAAGAAACACATATAGATACACAGGGATTAAGTTTCAAAGTATGTAATTAACGCTTCTAGGTAATTTCGCCGCATGACATATTCGCCGCCTTTTATGATTTATTTTGAACTTTAACTTAAGTATTTTTTTTTTAAATTACCGGCGGCAAAATTTTTTGCAGCAAAGTTACTGGTCACAGTAATTAACAACACAATTATTGCAACAATATTTTGTTGTTGTTGCTACGTGTTAATTTTTTGTTTGTTTTAAAATGAAATAAACAAAAATAACTAAATAAATAAGGATACTCTTGGAAGACTTGGAAGTGATTTCAGAGGAGGAGGAGAAACATTCAGAACTGGGACTTTGTATATGTTGTAATAAAATGAATTATGCTTAAGATACATAAATAAACGAGAAGAAAGGAAAAAAATATATAATAACGAAGAAGAAAGAAAGAGAGTAATGAATGAATGATTGATATCTAAGGTGATATCATACATGTAATATCCTCCATACTGGCATTCGGACCTGTAGCGGCAGGCATTGTTGAGGCTTTTACCAATCGTTTTGGTGGTGCATTAGTTGTTGTAGTAAAACCACCAGTTCCACCGCGATTTGAAGAATTATTTCGAGGATCGCGGGGATCAGGCGGGGCTGGTTCTGGGGGTGTGTCTGGAGAGGGAAATCCCTCAAAACCTACAAAATATATTTCTCATAACGCATTTTTTTAAATACATATATACTCAAATCAAATCTATAATTATAAGAGATGTATAAAAAGAGACATTCTCTAAAATCATATCCGTTTTTTAAAAAGCTATTCTTTATTACTTTCCGTTAGTTAGGATTATATGTCATGACATTTTAAATGTGCTAAAAATTGCATAAATTAAATCATTTTCCATTGAAGAAAAAAATATCACATCATGCACTTTTAGTGGAAGAATGATTTCTTTTTCGAAGAAGAGTGTGTGCTTGAATGGGTTATGAAAAGTTGCTTTGAAATAAAGCAGAAAATAATGTCAGTTTCTTCATTCCCTCCATTATGAGCTGATTTGTTGTTTCTCAACAATACCATACTTATTTAGTATGACATCATAATATATTTCATACACCGGGAATGGCTCTTTTTACACCTCTACATGTATAATATATATAAGAATTTGAGATAAAATTATCTGGCTTCTCTTCCCAAATAAAACACCATCAAATTTCATCACAAAAATTAATATTTTCTTTTAGATTAGTTATTCCTTTTTCTTTGCTTTTTCAACGTTGAGAATATACATATTATGAATAAGTACACTCATAATAACTTTCTAATGGAAACTTTATCCATATCCTCCTATGTATAGTTACAAACACAAAAATGATCAATTGGTCATTGGAAAATATGAAACAGTTTGAATATGAAGAAGAAAGAAAATTTTAAAAAGCAATCACCCCTATTTTCAAAATATCCTGTTCTATCTGTGTTAAGGCTATCTGCTTTAAATAGCCTTTGAGACGGTAGTGGAGGAGGGGGAGGAGGTGGTGGCGGTGGCGGAGGAGGTGCGGTTGTTATTCCTCCTCCTGCAGGAGGTAAATGCCTACGAGACACTCCATATTTTGGCAATGAACTGTCTCGAGTCGGTGATGAACGATTAGATTTAAAAAAACTCGGCCGAGCAGGAAAAGAGATAAAACTAGAATCCGAGGATACATCTTTAATAGCAGCGTGTAAAAGAAAATGAATGAAAGCAATTTATTACAAGCCAGGAGATCATATACATAAATATACAAATTAATTAATTAAGTATTATACCTTGTTGTTTCCTACGATTTTTGATCAGAGATGGTTTTATTAGGTGCTCCGTCGGACCTCCATTTTGCCTATCCATGGAATCTACGTGGCTATAAATATCACTATCTTCATCACTAGGAGATAGTCTCAACCTATCATCAAAGCTTGGCTCATCATCAACTAAGGAACCAGAGTCCAGCCCAGGAAGTCTTTCATAAATCTCCGAGCCCGAACCAGATCGAGATGCATTTGAAGGAGGCCCTCGTTTTAGCCGATAGCTGTCCATTCTGGTTAGAACAGGGATATATTAAAGTATATGTTCCGAATAAATCAATCGAATTAAAGCTTACCTTGGAGGAGGCACTGGCTGAATGCGTCTACTAGGTCGTTCCAGTGTTCCCTCTCCAGAATCATCCAATCTATTGTTATCTTCCATTGAAAAGGCTGATTCAATCTCGGATTTTTTATCGAAAACTTCTTGGAAGAATTCCGTATAGAAAGTAACTTAAGAAAAATAAATAATTTAGTAAAAGACCAGAATCCGTCATTTGATTATCAAAATACCTTTCTGCTGTGAAGTATTGGAATTGATGAAATGCGCATTTAATCTTTCAGAGAGATTTTTTCCTTCAGAAATTAATAGAGGCCTAAGTTGCTCATTTGCAGATGATGAGGTATTATTTTGTATGCCAGTTAATGTACTTAAGCCCCCAGAAACAATAGTTATATCATTGATTCCATATACAAGTATCGGAAGCTCAGGAACATCCATGGAAAATGCACTTAATGTTGCAAGCGAGGCTTTGCGATTCGTCGAATAGACTAGAATAAAACCATGAATAAGTTCATCCCTAAACTCGGTTGCACCGTGATATGACGAAATTATTATCTCGATTCTTCTTCTTATTTTATCACCAAGAGGCATTTCAATAGTTACACCACGTTCACCATTTATACAACTTGAATTTTGATGTGTGAGAACTGGAGCCAAGACATGTTCAATATTATAAGGATCTCCACACAGCATACACATGATAATTCTAAAATTAATATTCCGAGTTTAAGAGATAAAAACAATAGACAGTGTTTTTAAGCAATGAAAAAACTTACCGAATATCTGGTTCTGTATTGTTACTTGTTGCTGATTGATACGCATTAAGAATTCCTGATCGCCTGGAAATGCCATCAATAAGATCTCGAATAGCATCTTCAATCAAGTTATCACTTATTGTAAAAGAATTATCCAAATCAGATCGAACACACACATTTATGAAGGAACATTGAAAAGAATCTGCGATGCTTTGACCCTCTTTTCTCAGATAGGCCAAATCCTTCTCCGTGAGTGAAGAGTCTGGAGCAAAAACTAGGACTAAAGGCAAACCTTGGAACGGAAGGCGATCCTCGTGTTCTAAATTTGACAATAACGTCTTTTCTAAAGACACTCGGATATATTCAAAAGAGTCAGCATTTGAAAAAGTGCAAAAGCAACCTATAATGAGTGTATAAAATACTTCATTAATCTTCAGTTTGTTCTTAACATCAATGATTAAAATAAGAATTTTTTTGTATTTTCTAATAAAATAAATAATTGCAAACAACATTACCATGGGGTAGAAAGTCTTGAGTTCTGAATGCATTTTCTGGTAAAGATACATCTCCAGTAACAGTACGAAACTCCAAAGAGAAAATATGACCTTCATATTCAAAATCATTGTCGTTGCATTGGTTCTAATGAGGGAAGACGGTTATAAATAATGACACCTAGTATGAATAAATCTAATAAAGTCCTTACTCGAATATGATTAGCAAGATCATTTGCGAGTCCCTCAATGCCTAAAACCAAAAGGTTTAGATGACTATTTTCGAGAATGTTGTTTGGACCACTTCCTCTATTCCCTCCACGGGTAAAAGAATTGGGCCTTGTAGCTTTTTTAGATACAATCCTTTCTACACATGAATCAAAGCAATTCGGAAATGCAGGACAGTGCTCCCGAATAGGACAATGAACAAATCCCAAATGTTGGTATAGTAGGAGTTTACGATCCGCATCCATTCTATCTAAGGCTTTATATCTATAATGAACAAACATGAAGTTAGAGTAAAAAGTCAACATAGGGGATAACGAATAAGTTAATTAAATTTATTAAGCAAATACCTAGAATCTTCTTGCAATAATTCTGTTATATCAAATATATCATCTTGCGTTATGGTTCCAGTCGGACTTGAACGAAATTGGTAGAATAAGTCTGACCTTTCCAATAATAACTCCTAAGAAACCGTGAAATAGGTAAATGAACGAAGGGATTTAAACATATTAAAAATGAAAAACAATTTACCCTCGACTATTACTTACTTGAAAGTTTTTCTTGGCTTTGACAATAATTTCTCTTTGGTGAAGATCATATATATCTTGAACATCTCTTTCTGAGAGATTTTCAAAGCATTCACGGCCAAGAAATAAGACTCGAAGTTCATTTATGCTCTTGCCAGGAGTAACGCATCCCATTTCTTCTAATAGGATCTTAAAGTCCTTTCGGAACCTATTTTAGAGTTGATTAAAAAATGTTAATATGAATTATAATAATTAATTGCCCGCAGTAAATTCGTTGATTAAAAAAAAAAACTACTAAAAAGATACGACACATGCAGCACAAAATGACAGATGATATAATTCCATTTATATCTCAATTGCACTTTAAAAAATTACAAGGCATTTTAGAATAAGAAGATACCTCTTTCACGCGCTCATTCACTGACACGCAATTGTGTAGATATTATAAATATTACATATAATGAGAGAAGTATCGATTAAATGCTACAATGCATGTACCTTGATTCTGTCCTCTATTTTGTTTCAAGGTATTAAATAATGATTATAGTTTGTATGAATGGTACAAACACCAACAGAAATATGAAGAAAAAATTAATATAAAATATAAAAGAAACAAACTCAAAATTAAAACTAAAAGAAGAAAATAAACATGAAGAAAGTAGTAAATGCATAGATATTTAAGAAGGAGCAGCGTATATTTTAAATAGAAATGGAAAAATTGTCAAAATCATCGTGAATACATACATTTAAAAAAAATAATATATATATATACTATTGTTGAGACTCGGTCTGGGACAGTTTCTTTTTTTTTTTTTTTTTTGGTTCGTCAAGTGATTTTTTCTAGACCGATTTGGACCAACTTTTCGGTCCAGGCCGTGGACGATATTTTTTTCCGGTCTTTCTTTATGGACCGATTTTTTCGGTGTCATATATTATAAGAGACCTAATTTCTTTCTTTTCTAGATCAACCGTAATTGATATTTTCAAAAAAATAATTCATAAGTACACCATATTTTCTTGAACAAATACTATATACATAAAATATAAATTTAGTCATTCGATTATACAAGCAAATCAATTGAGTAGATAAGTTGACTTTAGTGTTCCCCAAGAGTTAGGACCAAAGGAATAATATACTTCGAGCTTGATCACCCATCTCAACAGATGTTCGATTTCAGAATTCCGTATTCCACGAGAGAACGACGGGATTAAAATTCATCCGAGCTCTCTCTGTTTAAACTTGGTATGACGTCATTGTACTTGAAAATACAATTGATGTCATGTTATAAACAATTTATCTATAAAATCGGTCTAGACCGATTTTTTTTTTTTTTTGTTACCGAACTGGACCGAATTTTTCCTTTGGACAGATCTAGACCAAATTTTTCGATGAGACCTGTCCAGACAAGTTTTTTTTTTTTGATGGACCGAATGAGTTTGGTACAACAAAAAATTTCACGGTCTCACACCGGTCTAGGATTTCCAGACCGAAACTCAACACTAGTTCTCACGCTATAAGAATAAACCCTTTTTTTGATTGGTATTAAGGAAAATAGTAAGCTAATGGACGTCAAAACGATATCAACAAATATAAGAACTTCAACATTACTGTCTATATAAATTTTATTACTCAATTTATTATAAACATGACACTGAGATGTATGATAAATATGTTATTACATCGTAATACAATCAAATTTCCGTGTTGTAGATAAAAATTTACTGTTCTAATAGAAAGAATAAGATATCCTAAACTATCCTACTTTTTTCGTCCCTAATTGATCAAATAAAAAATAATTGTACAATTTTTAAGGATGTTCATATGACTTTGATTATATTCAAATATTAGTATGAATCATTGGTATAAACTAACATGTGTTATGTATACTTCTATTCTTAAAGCCATTTGATTGGGCTTTATTAAAGTTTGTACATTTTATGTAGTAAAAATATCAATTTTGAGACCCAAAATAGTGTTTCTACAGGGGCGTCCCCAAGGGGTGGGCTGGAGGGACTGTAGCTCCCTCACCCAAAACAAAAAATTACGGTAAATTTTTGTTTTTTACTAGAAAATTCAATATTTGATTTTATTTTTTTTTCAAAAAATCTAATATTTGAAATTTAGTTGAATTTTGAAGAAAAAAAAATTCCACAAAAATTTAATTTTTCAAATTTCTTTCGTAAAAAATTAATTTTCTGTCAATAGCTATGGATTTTTGTAATTTTTCTCCCTAAAACTAAATTTTTAGTGAACAACTGTCGAGATGATTATTTCTCCCTATTTGGAAAATTCAAACGTAAAAGCGAGCAAGGATAACTACAGTTTTAATAGTTATCTATGTCAACAGATATGTTGTATATCAAACTTTCCAATATAGGTATACTTTTCTTTTTGGTTTAATCTCACAAAGATTTAGACAATTTTTACATCCTTAATTATAAATAATGAAATACATCCCATTTCACACTTGTAACTCGCTCGAATTAGATATTTTTTGAAAGGATGTAAACATTATAGTAATGTAGCATAATAATTATGTATTTTTATTATGTTTTTGTAATAAAAGTTGCTTTAAAAATAGGAATGATGGGAGGGTGGAGGAAAGAAAGAAAGATAGGTTGAGAAAGGGGAAACATTTGAAAGGATTGATCACAAACACAAAGTATTTACCTCATTGGGAGCCTTGAAGAAAGACAAGAAGTAAGTAACGGATATGTAAAATAAAAGAAATAAGAGAAAACATAATTGAAAAAATGTTTGCTGAGATTTATTTTCTATCTATCTATGTATTTATGTAGTTTAAGTTAAACATGGGCTGACACCAAAATATTTTAGAAATGATTAGATGTACCCGTATCCCTGCTGATAGCATTGCTTTTGTTTCGTCACAATTGGTTTGTTTCGTTCGCCTACAGATTCATATCCTTAGGATACAAATATTTAATACTGAGGATTTTTTCAGTGAAAAGATATCTCAATACAAATTTATGCTTGTGTTAATAAGTACGGATTTCATAATGAAATTCTAGACCTGGAATAATCATGCAAAAATTTTATTCCACCATGAGGGGAATGTAATAGGAGAAATTGGTTGAAAAAAAGAAAAAAAACGTATCAACAACATTTTTACTCAATTCCTTCAAGGAAAAAAAAAAGAAAAACAAGTGAGGCCGAATGCGTCATTATTCCATGTGGCTTTAATTATATGCCTAACGTAATACAAACTTTGTGTTGCACTCTTTTTAAGAAATACATGGCATTCATTAATGCAACTAAGTGTGAGTACATTGTGTACTAATATTATTTGGCTACAAAAATTTAAAAAACTTTTTTTTCCCATTTCCTCTTT
>NW_027294470.1:0-2357 GCF_016086655.4 Lepeophtheirus salmonis | reverse complement strand
CTCGTCTAACGATAACGTGTGAGACAATTTTGATCTGAATGCTGATTTGTAAATTGTAGATCGTTGTCTGAATGGATTACTTTAGGGAAACCAAATTGTGTGAACCATTTAAAAAGTTGATTCAGCCTTGCTGGCATTGAAGTATCTTTCATATATTCGGCTTCTATCCATTTGGATCCTGCATCCATCATTATTAAAATGAAACGACCCTTAAATATAGCATAATCAATATGTGCTCTCTCCCACTCCGAGGTCAGAGGAAACAGTGTAAACTCGAATGGAGGATTTTGGGAGTTCTTGGACCCATGAAAATATTTCAATTCTGTGCACGAAGATAGGGTACCGAAAAGTTCCGGAAGGGGTACATAAGTTCCATATCCAGGACCTGCTTCTTGCTTTGACACCTTAAATCAATGGCTTTAGACAGTTCAAATCCATCATCAATAGAATCTACATAGTACAACCAATATAGTATACGAAATATTAAGATATATTTTTAATATTATAGTCTGTTTTACCAATATTCACTATTCTCACTAATTATTTTGATCCAATATTCAGACCTGTAATTGAGTCAACCTCATTTGTCTTCAGGTCAGTCCAAGTCCTCATGCTCTGGGTCTTTCTGGTTCCAAGTCCTGATGGAGATCTAATCCACACGACTTCTGATCCTCTGTGCGACTTCATGTTCAAGGGATCTCGTTTCTTTGTTTGTCACTCGGTGGATCTCATCTCCTTCAATGGAAAGGATCCTTCATTGTGCAGATACCCCTTCACATCAAGGTCTGGTACTATTTCAATCATTGTTTCTATGTTAAAGAATATATACATTCCTCCAGATCTTCTACAGAATCATCGTATACTTCTTAAATAAGAAATAACTAATAAGGATTTCCATAAAAAGACAGAATAATCGACTGAAACAGAGAGAGTTCTCATCTTCCATCCATAGATCATTCATTGAAAATTTGCAACAATTTATCTATATACTGAATTTTGTCGTAAACCATTTCCAAAAGCTAACTTTCTCATATCAAGATAAAAAATATATTCTGACATTTTGGTGAGAAAAAACGAAAATTTAGTGCTGATTACAAAAATCCCTTACCTCCAGTACCAATTACTGCACGTTAGAGAATATAAATCCACATTTTTGAATATCTTTAATGCTAATTTTTAATTCATGTGTCCAAACAATACTAAAACTTTCGTAATATTATTTTATTACTTTTAATTCATATGTTCCAAACAATACTTTTCATTTTATTAATTTTTTACATTTTTTCAAACTAACATTCAAATTCATTCATTTTTCAATGCCACGTGTTGTTCTTCATACTTTATGTGGTAACATAAAATTAACGTTGTTTATGAAAAGGATTATTTGTGATCACTTTCAAGTGTCATTTTCTTGACTTGTATTTAAGCTCGAGAGCTAAGGTTTTTTTGTTTTGTTTTGTAACTAACTGCTTATGCTTTAATATATCCAAATATGAAGTAATTATAATTTATCAACCGTCATTTATCATTTAATTGGTAAGTATTCAGATTTCAATGGAATAATTGGTTCTCAAACTGTCGGGTATGTCTCCATCATCATTAAGACCCCAAAAAGACAACCCAAATATAATTGTTATGATCGATTGGAGGTTTCTCGAAGAGTTGGAAAACTTCAATCATCCGAAGGACTACAGACTGGAAATCAACTTAGGAAAAGGCACATTAACTTACATAATATGAAAATGAAAGTATGAAAAAATGACAACCATGTATTTTTGATATTTTTAATGGATAAAATAGACTACTCAATTTTTCAGGTCAGTCTGTAATAGATGTAATAAAATTTTGACGGAAAAGCTTTCAATTGACAGAATTCAAAAATTATGAAGAAACTGTCGACTTCATTCGAATATTTTGAAGACCAGATCCAAAAAACTAGGGCATCTAAAAAATACACAATATTTACTTTAGAAAACCCTTTTACATGTATTTAATTTGATTTTGAATTATATACATTAAGTCAATATATCATTTTTTGCTCAAAAACAATTTTTTTAGGATTTCAAAAGCTATCCCACAAGTGAAGAGTTGTTAAAAATACAATACGATGTCGATACAAAATTACAACTACGACAAATATTATACCATTATAATTGTACAAAGTTCATATAAAATCACCAAGTCGAATTTATCATCAAAAATAATAACTTTTTCACAACAGTTTGCGTGATTTGAGGTTGTGCTCCTCAGATAGTATTAAAACCTATTGGTAATTGTCGTGTATTTTAATTAAATGACTGATAAATCTAATTTTTTTACCTTCTGAAAGATTTTTAGAAACGTACCTTGTACCTCAG
>NW_027294469.1:0-552 GCF_016086655.4 Lepeophtheirus salmonis | reverse complement strand
AAAATTGCATCTAAATCTAATTGACACTTTGATTGTCTTGAATCCAAGCGATTGTGTATCTTGGAGAAGAGAGATTCAATCCTCTAGGATTGATTTTGCTCTACTCTCTATTTTCTCAGATTAAAAAAGCAAAGTACTGTCCCGAGCCGTCCTCAGATCATGAGATAATTAAACTCCAGATTCCTAATATATCATTTCCACAACGATTTTGACTTCCGAATTGGATTCTGAAGGAGGAGGATTTTAAACGAACCAGTTTGCAACCAAGATCTATATGTCTATAAATTCTTAACGCACAAGACAAAAAGAAGTAACCGTGTGCTTTTCCTTGTTTATTATGTAATATATCACTAACAGGACTATCTGGATCATCTAAAATTTGCTTAGTCATATTATCCATTTTTTATATACTTATGTCCTTGAAAAGAGGTTTCGAGAATTGAGTTTTTAAGGTTCCGAGAGCTTAAATTATTTTAGCATCCAGGATTACTCTCGTCGTAATCTTTTGACATTCCTCAAATTGTAAGTACATAAGGAAACTGAAAACAGCTA
>NW_027294468.1:0-3216 GCF_016086655.4 Lepeophtheirus salmonis | reverse complement strand
TATTTGTCACACTGCAAAGAAAACGTGTAACTGGTTTTGAGAATTCTTTTTTTGACTTTCTTGGGCCTAGTGTTTGACCTCTAAGATCACTGGACCTCAACCCTATGGACTTTTTTTGTGTAGGACGCAGTTGAACGGTACACCATCATATCCTCATAGAACACAAACTCCAAGTTAATGTCCGGGATCGGGGAGAAATTCCGGAATCTGCTAAAGGAGAATGTCTTTAAGACCTGGTCCCATTACTGAGGTCGAGTTGATGCCGTAATTGATACCAAATGCGATTATTTCGAAAAATTATAATTTTTTATTTGTTTAATTTTCATTTGATATTGGTTTTTATTAAATTCGGCTGGGTTGTTAAATATCGGTCACACCCATGTATACAGTGGCCACGGAAAGTTCTGTTAAATTAACTTTACATTTATAATATAATTAAGTATAAAGAAGGAAAATATTATGATTAAACATACATTTTGAGGAACCAGAAGAGCCTGGAGATCAACCCCCTACTCATCCAGATAACGATTGAGAGGTAACAGGAGACTTTATCTATCAAGTCAGACCAAGATTTGGCAGACCAAGGTCAAAAAGGACACCCGGAGTCGTGAAGGCAGTAAAGGCAAGTATTGCAAGAAATCTCAAGAGGAACTTCACCAAGATGGCCAAGGATTTCAACATGGCTGCAACAACAATGATATACCTTATCCAAGATGGGATGTATCTCTAGAGATTGAAGATCCAATAGCACCTGTCAAGAAATATCAAGGCTTAAGACTTGAGAAAAGCAATGCCATTCTTCAGAAGCCGAGGACTGGCATGGCTCTCAACATTGTTTTCAGTGATGACAAGATTTTTACAGTGGAACAGGCTTTTGGCACTCAAAATGATCGGATAATCACCAATAAAGGTGATCTGGGTAACCATGGAGTCAACAGAGTGCAGAAGACACAGTCTGTGATGGTTTAAGCGGCTGCGACTGAGACAGAGAAGTCTCGAGAAGAGTCCATCAGAAAAGATGAACAGCGCCGTGAAATGGTGGAAAGAATGTATTAAGTATTGAAGGGTAAAAGTTCTGACAAAATAGAAAAACAACCTCTGGGGGAAGAAAGTGTCACAAAAATAAGACAAGAAATGATAATACTTATAAAATCTCCACCTCAACTTGAAGAAAAAATAGAATATAAAGGATTTGTAAATTGGAAGATTTTATTGGATGATTGTTGGTTAGCTCTTGGATTTGGGGATCAGAATTAAATAAAGAAAAATGCAGTTTTTAAGTCATTGTGTTGTGCGGAAATGCCGGATAAGATAGAACATGCCATGTCAATCGAAATGGATGGAGAAAATTCTTTAAAAGAAATCATGGATGTCATTGAAAGTTACCTTAAGAAGCAAATTAGTTTAGGATGGGGAACGGGTCAAGTTCGTAGGAATAAAGTAGAGTGAAGACGAGTGCTTTGATTAATTTTACAGGGCTTTATGTTGCAAAGCAAAGGGAGGTGGCATTTGAAGCCTGGATATCAACACTAATTATAATTGGAATAAATAGTGAAGAAATGAAAAAATACCTGAAATAGTCTCAATCAGCTGAGTTGTCACTTTAACCTCTTTAAGAGGTTATTTCCATTTGCTGGAGCGAAGAAAAGGGTAAAATTCAGGAAGAAGCTTTGGTAAGAAAGTCAAGATCGATATCAAGCTTAAAAACTCATCATAAAAAGAAGCAGATAAGAAAAAACTCAAAGATATTCTTATTGTGGAAGAAATTATCATAGAAATGGAGAAAAATGTCCTGCATATGGGAAGAAATTTAATCACTGTCAAAAAATAGGTCATTTTAAGTTAATGTGTAAATCAAAGAGAGTATTTTTCAAATCTAATGCAAAAAAAATCAGCGGTCTGAGGAAGAATGTAGATGATAGAATGGTATTTCTGGAAGTAACATAGAGACAAAGAAAAAATAAACGGATAAGGGCAGTGCCGGATACTGGCTAAAATAACTGTTGCCGGTATTGATAATCTGAAGAGTATGGGATTATGGTCCAAAATGCTGGATAACGATTTTGAAGAACAATTATCAAGTGTCGATGGTTCGAAGTTGAGAATTATGGGGAAAATACAACTAACATATCTATTAAATAGTACGAGAGTAGAAGAATCTGTTATTGTATGTAAAAATGATACTGAAGTATATTTTTAAAAAATTGTTTGCAAGGAGCTCCGGTTATTTCCTTGGGATTTCCCCATCAGATTCGAAAAGCATAATTAAAAAATGAAATGAATGGAGATGTGGGGCAAATTAAAAAGTCACTGATGAGGGAATTCGATTATGATATTTATAATGGACAAAAGTTAGAACATTGTAGAATATTGTTAAATAATGGTTTGCCTATAGATGTGAAGTAAAGAAAGAAATTGATAAAATGGATAAAATGGGAGTGATAAGTAAAGTAGGGGACAAGGCTATTGAATGGTAGTAGTTCCAAAACCAAATGGGAAAGTTGGACTTTGCGTTGATTTAAAAAAAATTGAATGATCAAGTTTATCGACCAATTCATCCAATGATAACTCCAAGTTATGTTGTTTTGAGTTTACCCACAATGGGCAGATTTTTTTGGACAATAGATGCAAAACAAGGTTATTGACAAATGGAATTAGATGAAAACTCATTTGACTTGTTTTATCAATCCTTAAGGAAGATATGTTTTTAATAGAGAACCCATGGGTTTTGTTGCGACTGCAAATGCATATTGCTTACGTAGAGATGAAATTTTGGATAATTTACCAGACACGTTTAGAGTGGTCGATGATGTTTTAACAGTATCTAGGGATTAGGAAGATCATGTTTACATATAATGTCAAAAGGATTTTAGAAAAATACCGAAAGGAGAAAATTGCTTTGAATCCTGATAAATTTATATTTGCTCAACCAAAAGTAAAATTTTGTAGATGTTACAAAACTAAAGAAGGCACGGAATTTGATCCTGATAATTTGTGTGCAATAAGTAAATTTCCCAATCCAAAAAATAGGGCGATCTTAGGAGTTTCTTGGGCTTAGTCAATCAACTGAGTCCATTTTCATCAAGGATACGTGAAGCAGCGAGACATATAAGGGAATTATTATCATCGAAAGTTGAATTAGTAGATGGACTACTAATCATTCCTTATCCATGGATAAATTGAAAGAAATGTTGACTTCAAAACCCATATTATCAC
>NW_027294467.1:0-784 GCF_016086655.4 Lepeophtheirus salmonis | reverse complement strand
TTGTGTGGTCAGAAGTTGTGTGGTTGTGTCAGAAGTTGTGTGGTTGTGTGGTCAGGAGTTGTGTGGTTGTGTGGTCAGAAGTTGTGTGGTTGTGTGGTCAGAAGTTGTGTGGTTGTGTGGTCAGAAGTTGTGTGGTTGTGTGGTCAGGAGTTGTGTGGTTGTGTGGTCAGAAGTTGTGTGGTTGTGTGGTCAGAAGTTGTGTGGTTGTGTGGTCAGAAGTTGTGTGGTTGTGTGGTCAGAGTTGTGTGGTTGTGTGGTCAGAAGTTGTGTGGTTGTGGTCAGTGTGTTGTGTGATCAGAAGTTGTGTGGTCAGGAGTTGTGTGGTTGTGTGGTCAGGTTGTGTGGTTGTGTGGTGTGGTCAGAAGTTGTGTGGTTGTGTGGTCAGAAGTTGTGTGGTTGTGTTGTGTGGTAGGTCAGTTGTGTGGTTGTGTGGTTGTGTGGTCAGAAGTTGTGTGGTTGTGTGGTCAGAAGTTGTGTGGTTGTGGTCAGAAGTTGTGTGGTCAGAAGTTGTGTGGTTGTGTGGTCAGAAGTTGTGTGGTTGTGTTGTCAGAAGTTGTGTGGTTGTGGTCAGAAGTTGTGTGGTTGTGTGGTCAGGAGTTGTGTGGTTGTGTGGTCAGGAGTTGTGTGGTTGTGTGGTCAGAAGTTGTGTGGTTGTGTGGTCAGAAGTTGTGTGGTTGTGTGGTCAGAAGTTGTGTGGTTGTGTGGTCAGAAGTTGTGTGGTTGTGTGGTCAGAAGTTGTGTGGTTGTGTGGTCAGAAGTTGTGTGGTTGTGGTCAGAAGTTGTG
>NW_027294466.1:0-1354 GCF_016086655.4 Lepeophtheirus salmonis | reverse complement strand
ACTGCGGTCTCGACCGAAAAGTCGCTCCAGAAAAAATCACTCAAGACCGAACTGAAAAATAAATTAAGTGCTGTAACGAGTCTCAACACTAATAAACAACTGTTAAATTTGATTATTATATGCAAATATTTTTATAATTAAGAGCATATTAACAAAGTTTCATATGGAGTAGCTATGTAAGTATATATTGTTTAATAAATGTTAATACACATACAAAGTTTGTGATTTTCATTCTGTCTGACCGACATAGAAACATTCACTATAGAAATTCGTACTCCTTAAGATTTTATCCATATGTTTTATAATATAAAATATTTTGTTAATATTACTCATTTACTCTGCATAGATTTAATTATGGAGAACAGTTGTTGCCTAGAGAAAATGGTTTGGGCCTTTCATGACAAATGAATTCCCATTTAAGAAGAGTAGGTCAAGAGAAAAGCACAGTTAACTATGTTTTTGATTTTTTTTTATATAATCCTATAATTATTTGTAAATATATTAACCAAGTTCAAAATGTTCATTTTGCAATTTGATAATATATGTATCCATTTATGTATAATAGAGTGACATCTGTAATTGAATTTATTTTCTTTGCTAAGAATTTCATCTCTAATGAATGTAAAACCTACCTACCAGTAATGTGGTATGTATTTAGTAGTAATTATCCTTTTGTCTTTAACAAATAGTTTCTAATTCTTATTGCAGAAAATAAATGTTAATAATGGACAAAGATGAGGGTGCGGCCATTCGAGGTACCTGAAAAAATAAATTATATTTATAATACAGGGACGCCCGCAGTGAATATATTGCGGGCTGTAGTTATTGATTTAAAAATGCAGTGGGTTTATGCACCCTGGAAAAGTCCTGTTGGCCAGAAGAAATGCAATCCTTGATTTCATGTAAATAATATTCTCACTTATTAGGCAGGTTACAAACATAGAGGGCATCACAATTAAATTGTCATACCTACTTTTAAAGGTTTTTCTTGGTTTTAAAAAAAAAAAAAAATTAACATATACACTTTTTCTATTGCTAATAACTCCGCGAATTTTAATTGTTTTTCTTTCTTTTCTTCAGCTAACTATTCTTAATGAACCGATTTACAATTCTGTGTAATTTCATTTTCCTTTTAATAGCTCTAATACATTTAAAATCGACTTTTTTATAATTCGTCTTTTAAAAGAAGTTACTTATGGTAAACTTCCTGAAGTTTCCGGTAAAATACGGATATGATTATGAATACTTTAAGCTTTTGTCTATTAAGTAGCAAAATTTAAAAAAATCGACCGACTGACATAGGCATTATTAAACTTGCAAAATGGTGTTTTCTAAATCACAAATTTAGTTGGGT
>NW_027294465.1:0-3665 GCF_016086655.4 Lepeophtheirus salmonis | reverse complement strand
TAAAACAAAACATGTTAATCAGAAAACGGTCTTTAACTTTCATTTACAAAACATTTACGTTAAAAGTCTCTTAAACCTCGAAAAAAGCCCTCGAAGGTACCGGTAGTAAAATATGTCTTGGGTAGTTATATATAGGGATGGGCATCGAGTGAGTGCAAGTAAAAAGTGGGAGCAAGACATATGGTACTATTGACTAAAGTTACGGGTTTTGAGGCTAGAATATCACGTGATGGTCGTATAGAAATGAGAATCTTCTATATTTTAATTTATTCTAGAAGAGTGAATATAAAAAGTAGTTGAAATTTTCAAATTCAGGAATACCCCATTTACTTCGTGAAAATCATGAAAAACTTCCAAATTTCTATGTTATAGATTTATTAACCAATATTAATAAAAGTCGCTAATATGACACAATGAGTAGTCAAAAACTTAGGATTATCCCTTTATCCGTAGAAGTAGATTACTAGTAAATTTATAAATTAAAGTATTATAACGTATATTTGTGATATTAAGTAAAATAAGTTTGGATATAAATATTAGTTATACAGAGAAAGTGAAACGAATTAATAAAGACAAACAATACTAAATTGAAGTTATTAACAATAAATATAACAAATGAATTCAACAAATTATTAGGGACAAATGATACGAAATTGAAGTTATTAGTATTATATTATTAAGGTAAATTATAATATACAAAATATAACGAGACATTTTTATTCAGAAAAAAAATATACTGATTATGAGTAGAAATGAAATCCGTCTTTTTCCTAGCCTACTTCAAATTCAATGTAGAATCCTTATTCTTCGTCATCCAAGTAATTTTTTTAAGCTAATAAAAAGTAATATGTTAAGTATTTAACACGAGTTATACTTATCTTGAATAAATTGGACTAAAACATGTTGGAATAATTGGAGCACACCCAATTTTTAACCCAAAAGAAACTGATGCTAGACAAATTATTTGCAAGAGGAAATTGAAGAAAAATACTTTTAACTTGATCATCCATTTCAAGAGAGCAGATTAAAGTCCTTCTATTATTAATATTATTATGATAATTTATTAAAGTATTATAAGTTAAGCAGAGAATCAGACAAATAGATTCAAAAAATTATTAGTGGCTATATATATTTATATAATGAAATGACACATTTTATACATAAATAAATATACTTATTAGCAGAATAAAATATGCATTGCCAATGCAGACTTTATTATCGAGAAAAGAGAGGCACATTATTTTTAAGAGTCTGTAATTATCTTCCACCCGTTTTTCAAAGACAAATTATACACAAAAGTAATAAAGAAATTAAGGGTCCAAGTTATACAATTATCCATATAGATTATACATCACAAACTCCTCCTTATAAAGTGAATTTTGATTGAGATAATTTATATCTGTGTTATATACATTAAGGAAACTGAGGGACTCTTATCAATGAAATATTTTTCTTAGATTAAGGAAAGGAAGAAAAGGACTTCCGAATTTCAATAAAGGATCAATGGATGGAGGATGAGAACTCTTTCTGTTCTTCTCTCAGGATTTTAGTCGATTTTAGTTTTGTTCTGCCTTTTTATGGAACTCATTAGTTCTTATAGGAGTATACGATTATTCCATAGACGATTTGGAGGAATTTATGTATTTTGAGCATGATTAGAGGCAATGATTCACGAGGTCTGAAGTTACTATCATATACCTTGATAAGAAGAAGCATCTGTACAACAAACGATCCTTCCATTAAAGAAGATGAGATCCACCGACTGAGGTAGACAGAGACGAGATCCCTTGAACAGAACATGAAAAGAGGATCAAAAGGGGGGTATGGATAGGATATTCAAATAGAAAATATAAATTCCTACAGAAAATGGATAAACACAGATCCAATGAATTGCAATCCAGACGTAGGGGGCACTTTTTTAAGGCACTTGACTGATGAAATTAATTATATTCAATATTACATTTAGGTAAGTGGCAAACTTTATGAAAGGGATAATTTTACATAAATAATGGGGGAAAGAAGAAAAAAAGGAACTTAACAACCGTTTTCCTTTAATCTCAAAAATAATTTATTTGACCAAACGCGCCCATCCTTACTTATATAAATGGACGGATTCTCAAGAAAGGAGTCACATATGGATTTTAAACTCGACGTACTGTATGGTGGGATAGCAAAGAGAAGGAGTAAAATAAGATATTGTATGTGACAAATTAGAGACATAGGATGTAAAAATTATAGATCCTATTGGTCATTTAATTTAATATCTACGCGTATTGCATTTATTAGTAACATCTGCATACATTCGAGAGTACGGTAGACTACGGCTTACAATCCTTCCCACAAGTGTCATAGTTTTTTTTAAATCCATTTATTACAGACAGCATTGATGTTTCAGTACAGAAAGTGTAAAAAAACATTAAAGTAGCTATGTTTTTCCATCAACTCATTTTAGATACAAGAAAGAATTTCTTTACATTACATCATAGGATAATTTCACTGCGATTTGTCCTTTCTTATGCTCCTTATTCGTGGTCCGAGCGTTGATTGCTTGAGTTCTAATAAAAACTTGCTAAGATGTGAAGAGTTCCTATCAGTTATTGAAGAATAGTCCAACAGTAGGTGAGAAAAAGAGAAAAATAATTCTTTTTTGCCAGCTGTCGATTTGTTTACTATTGCCTCTTATTAGTAGATTGAAAGTTATTTTGTTGTACCAGGCTCTGTGTACCGTTTTTAAAATAGAGAGGGGGGGATAAATATGCTGTATAATAATTGCACACTCTCAAAAAGTAGGGGACCGTGACCTCCTGTTTCTCCCTGTTGGGTGGTCCCTGGTTGAACAAAATGTAAATCAGATTAAATAATGAATAAATAGACCTTTACTAGCGTTGGATTATTGAAATTTTTTTCGTATTCGGCCAAGTATGCGTTTTCAGTAATGCGTCGAGTCGAGTTCTATTGATCAACAATTTTTACATTATGGATTTTCTATTATGATCCTTTTAATTCTTTTTTAAATAATGAAGGAGTGTTGGATTCGAACTTTTAAAAACTCCACTTTTCAGGTATTAATTTTATGAAAATTACTCGAACTTATGCAAAATACATATTAAAAAATTTGACCTTGTTTAAACTCGAATAATGAAAACGATTTTCCTCATGTATTTCGGGCGAATTGTTTTTTAAGTTCGAGTATTACTCGAATCTAACACTATATATTAGTAATTAAAGAATAAGTCTGTAATAGTTGGCGATAATGATAACATAGGCTACCAACTATGAACTGAGCTTGTGTATGTTGGATAAATTGTATCTGGCCCAGCACATCAAGGGGCTCATTATTGTGTCCAAATTGCGTGTATAAAGGGATTAGCTGCATGAAAATTGTCGGAAAATGGCGCACATCATAATATAATGATTCATCAACTTATATGTCCTATTTAAGGATCCGTCGATAGTTTTCCTATCTGCAAAATGAAGGGGTATAAAATAATCATCATAGTTTCCCAAATTGCACCCAGAGCAAACGGAGTCCGGTTAGTATAATTGTTGAGGTCTCGAGACATGTTAAAAACAAATCGTTAGGTGAATAATCATATATATAAATTATAATTGCAGGCAATTTTCCGATAAAAAATCAGGAGGGTAATCTTCCTAGAACTGTCCAA
>NW_027294464.1:0-1995 GCF_016086655.4 Lepeophtheirus salmonis | reverse complement strand
CTGGTCTGTGCAAGTGACTTCTGACCTCCTGAATTATTGTTTTTATGCTTCAGATCTTCTACAGAATCAACGGTTACTTTTATAAGAACTAAGTAATACCATAACTTCTTGTTGGGATTATGAATGAGTTAAATATCAATCGATCTTTATGATTCTTATTATTTGTCATTTTCTATTCCGCCATCAAAAGACAACGCCTTGCAGTGGCCCTCTTTTATTCCACATTGCTGATACGAGCCCGAGCATATGCATAAGGTATTTCTGGATTAGACATGCCTTTACGATCTCCAAACAACCATCATGTCATACTCAGTCTTATTGCACGAGGAACTTTATGCCCAATTGAGGAATTATCTTTTAAATTTATTTCAGCTTTTAACTTCTTGGAGGAGTGTCTTCCTTGCTTGTAATTTTACTTGTATATCATTCATGTTGTCTTTTAATACCTCCTGTTTGTACTAATATAGTGGCGAATCCAGAAGAGTTGTAACTGATTCAGAATTAAACACAAATCATACCGCACATAAAATTGGTACACTCAATAAAAATATTGCAAATAAATTTATATTATGTAGTAACAGCAGAAATTTTTGGAGAATTTAATTACGAATCAACGATTATTCTTTTATTTGAAGAACCATGTAATATTAAATCACGTACCTGCATACGTCACATTCACCTACCCTGGTTACTAAGCACCAATAATGATGACAAAAGTATATTATCTTTGAGCTCTCAAGATTGAATTGATCAATTAGAAAATGTTAAACTTTAAATTAAAATTCATTATCTTCATATTACTGATCTAACCAAGCACGAGGTCATATCTTGGACTTTCAAGAAGGAAGGATCCAGGTATTCAAGTAGTCCAGGTTGGCATTTTCAACCAAAACTTTTTATCTCTACAACGTTGCAGACTTGCTGATGGTGTAGATGGGGGTCCAGGAGACACCCTACTGCTTGGAATGCGCGAACAGAAATTCGTAGATCACGTTCAAGTGTCATTTTCTTGACTTGTACAAAAGCTAAAGAGCTTATGCAAATATCTGTTTATGCTCTAATATATCGGATTATGAATTATTTTCAATTACTAAGCCTTCATTAATTATTGAATTAGTAAGTGCACAGATTTCAATATACAACCTTGTGATTAATTATATATATATTTCGGAGAAGTTAATAATATGTATATGTAAAAAAGTTAACTTTTACTCTTATATATACATCATTGATAAAGTGTTTGTCTAACATTACGTTAAATTACCAAAAAATTGAGTATAATATAGTAAATCTTTTAAATACATACTTTTCCGTAAGGTTGATAAAATACAAGGTTTTACCATAACGCGTGTACGAATGATGTTTGATCCACCACGCTTTTAATATTGACGTCATAGTAAATGAATGGTTGCCTGTTTGGTCAAAATCTGCCTGTCTTGCCCAACAGTCGGTACAATACATCAGATTGAAAATTCTAGCAAGGCCGACTACATGATGGTCTAACCTTGTATTTCTAATGTGCTTTTTGTCCTCGCTGTACTTTTATGAGATAACCAAACTTTATTCTCATATATTTGACATTCAATCAAATATTGATAAATTAATAGGTATAACGGTAGTTGCATAAATACGCGGACCATTTGTGGCAAATAATTAAATGTGTAATAAAATTCGTATGACGTATTTTTTTTAAGAATTATATAATAGAGAATTTATTCTGGTATAAAATTTAATATAATTACTGAATATAACCGCTATCAGCTGCTATGACACTCTCCAAGCGCCTAAGGAAGGCCTGGTACACATTGATGATGTAATGGTCTTCCATGGCTCCCCATTGCTCATTGACGCTGGCCATCAATGATCCCAAATTCGGGTGGTGGGGTAGCACAGGCCTTCTTCTCAATTTGCCACCACACATTGTAGTCAAGGGGTTCCAAATCAGGTGATTGAGGTGGCCAAATGTTTTTGTGAAGGCATCCTTCAACTCCTCCA
>NW_027294463.1:0-772 GCF_016086655.4 Lepeophtheirus salmonis | reverse complement strand
GACAAGTTGTCTATGGCGGCCTTCACTGAGTCCATATTTGGGTGCGGAAACTTTCCTTCTCCAAAGTGCCCCACACAGCAAAGTGTAGAAGGTTCAAATCTGGTGAGTAAGGGTCTCATCTCTTAATCTTTACCTCTCAAGTCACCTGGCCTTCATGATCTCTGTCAGAAGATGGTGTGCGGTTTTCATTTATGAGGTCAATCTAAAATCGACCTTCATTACCCTCCTGAGAGTCCAAGAAGTCACGGAAAGAATATCAAAAAATAATCACTAAAACTTCCTATTTATTGAGGAAATTAACTTTAATTAAAAGTCCAAGTTTTGTTGTCCGACCTTGTAAAGACTGTATAATTCTTCTTTACACAATTTCTTAAATCAATATATAAGTTATATCTCACTATATTATAAATTATGGCTAGCTAAAAATAACATGATTTAGTAAAAGCCATATATCTTTTGATTAAGGCATTGAAATATATTAAAGTGTAAATACTAAATATAGGTCCAGTGAACCCGGGTGGTATAATACATGCAGGAAATTTTCTGTTATTTTAATTCTTAATGTGTAAAATATTATTTGAAGCAGACCTGTAGGTGACTCACAACATTTTTTTCTGGAAAAAAAATCCATATGCAAGTTACTCTAAGGCTTTACATAAGTTAATACTATTTTTTTACAAAAAAAAAAAATGAATTACCTTTGTAAATTATTTTTTTATTTATCAATATATTTATAATACAATTAGTAAATTAGTCTATATATTTGTTATAC
>NW_027294462.1:0-5633 GCF_016086655.4 Lepeophtheirus salmonis | reverse complement strand
GGTCAATAATTCTGCACGGCCCAGTAATTCCCAATATTTCCACTGTGCCCTTAATTGAACAGCTGGTAATTTGAATATCCTTACTTGGGCTCAATTTACAAATAGTAAGAACAACTGTTCTTGTTTTTATAGTTGATTTTCAAACCAGACTTCATTTCATACTTCTTGTGGAATGTGGAATTGAGCCAAGATGTTTAATTGGTGTGTAAAATAGAGATGTGACGAGACAAGCTCTTAACCTCCCTTATCATAGCATTTCCACTAAATGAAGATAGGAAAGAAATGTATCAAATGATACATCAATATTAGTCATAAGAATAGAAGATAAAATATTGATGTCCCATCTTAAATCGGATGTAGTCACAAAAAGTAACTTTAAGTGGAACTAGTCAAAGATGTTTCAATATTTAATTAATAATTGATGTAAAAAACATGTTATATATTCATAAACGGTTATATTTTCCTACATTTTTCTTTGTAATATTCATGTATCTTATGATATTTTTCTCTCTTTAGTTAATTTGCAAGGAATGCTATCCAGGGGCGTCCACAGGGAGGGGGGGGTCTTAGTTTTTGGAATTTTTTGGAAAAAAAATCTGAAAATTTAATTTTTTGAAACAAAAAAATCAAAAAATAATTTTAAATATAATTTTTTTGGAAAAATTAACTGCCATTCATAAAAAAAAATTCACAAATAAACTGTCATTTACAAAAAATTCAAATACTATTTTTTTTTTTGGAAAAAAAAAATTAAAAATCTACAGCTATTGACAAAAAACTAAATTTTTCAAATTAGATGAATGCATCTAAAACTCAAATACTTACAAATATGTCAACAATTCCTCAAAACCTAGTTTTTTTTTAATCTAGTGAGAAAAACAAAAATCCTAAGACACACCATCCCGAACAAAATCGAAAATTTAAAAAAACCTTGAAACATTACAAATATTTGCAAATTCATTGATGAAAATAAAAAACTAGACTCATCCTTGTTTAGTCAATAAAATGTTGGATTCAAGTAATATTACCAAGAATAAACAACATTTCGAGATGTACAGCAAATATTGAGTGAAGAAGTCCAACAATGAAGCAATAGAAAGGTTATAATAAGTAATTTGCACGCCTGCTGACCATCTGCCTTCTTTTTTTTTTCTTTTTTTCAACCTCTATCTGTAGGGGGTAGAATAATAGATGTCAGTACATTTTAGATTTCAATTATCACACATTCTGGAGAACCATTCTTCTATCCCATACTCATCACTGCTTAACTCCTATTGATACTGTGGTGTGAATATCTACTCTTCCTCTCATTTCTCTTCTTAATATTCTTTCTGTTAATTCCTTACTTTGTTTCTAATCTTCTATTCTACTATGATGGTCATGAATAATGATGAGAGTATCCAGTTTTATGGAGTGTTCTTCACCTAAGTCACATAAGAAGGTCACCATCCTTATGAGTAACAAGAATAAGAACTAATTCCCCTACTTACATCCATCCATAATTCCAGCTACGTCGAAAACAATTCCACAGGCCCCACGCAACGACTCAAAAAGTGGAGGAGCCAAGAAAAAGTTATGCTCGTATTAAGTTAAATAGGTGGAGAAGCTCTTCTCATGTACGAAAAAACACTGATCAGATCAGACTCCCAATCAGCAATTAATCTACTTACTACTAGTAAAGAAGTTTTAAAATATAAAGATACCATCATCAAAGAATGAGTGAGAAAAAATATACATCTAGAATGAACATTCTGACATTACAGGAAATGGATTTGCAGACCATCCTGTGAAGAGGGGTACTGAGAGTTAAGACCAGTGTTCTATTCGGACGCATCCAAGCTACATAAAGAAGGTAATTCATGACTTCTTCTATCAATATTGGTGTGAGCGATATAAAAGAGATCAAAGTATGAAACATACACTTACTACGGAGTCATTCCAGCTCAAATCAGCCAAGGACTTACACCGAGTGTCTCAGATTTTCTTCATTTTTAGATATATTTTACTTTTTGCTGTAAAAACTCCCCACCAAAATTTGAAGTCATTACGATGAGGTGTTCCCGAGTTATTAATACTGTCGTTAAGGCCCCATTACCAAATATGAACTGGTTCATATAAAATTGGTTCAAAATAGTGCAGTGATGATGAGGATTTTGCTTGTATTCGCGATTTTAAAGTTGCATTCTATTTGGACGCGATCCCTGTTGGCTCTTATGCTGAAGTTATGTACGACATTAATTTGAAATGGATAATTTATCTGCAAAAATCTTGCAGAAATTACTTTGATTTTATCTCTTGAAGTAAAAATTTTTGGTAGATTTTAACCTGATCTAAAATTGTTAATTTTGCTTTTAAAAGACATTTCTCAAGCACCAGAGGAGGGTGCAGTCACTGAAATGGAAATAGTGATTTTTGAAGGTAATGCCTTTGTTTATGGGTATGCTCACGTATGGGAATTTTATTCTTTTCTACAAGTACTTCTCCAAATATTACTTTAGTTATTTTTTGGATCCTTATGTGAACCAGTTCATATTTGGAAATGGACCCTTTACAAAAACATTAATAACACAGGAACGCCTCATCGTAAGGACTTCAAATTTTGGCAAGGGATTTATTATAATTAGAGGTAAAAGATATCTAAAAAAAAAAGAGAAAAATTTAAACACCTTCGTGTAAATTTTGAAAAAAAAATGGGGGATTTGACATGGAATGACCCTATACTTAATAAGCAGAAGTCGAAGTGTATCAAGCTCGTAAGAGAAAGTTGAGACTCATTGTACAAGCCTACACTGGACAAGGCCCATTTCTTTTCTTAAGTATAACGTGCAATATCTGTTTGGAATAATTGCAAAGTGTAGACCATCTCATTAATAGATACCCCGCCCTATCTTACGAGAGACATCAAGCCATGAATGAGGAAAATGAAGACATTTGTATTATAAAATTTATGAAATGTAAAAAAAATATTATTGAAATTTTTTTTAATGTAAAATACGTTGTAGAATCTGCTCTAGTAGAACAAATACCTAGTTATGTGGACGTGTTGGTTGCCTCAAATTTGCTCAAATTTAATTTTATGTATGGCATACTGTAATAAATATTTAACTCACAAAGCTAAAAAGAATCAATCTATACAATAAATATATAACTAAATATTCATAAAATGCAATTTTATAATAAAATTTATCTTATAAAATCAAATATATTTACCTAACTTTAAAAGCAGTAATACACATAGGATATTAAGCTCCATTATCTCCAGGCAGTTCTTAAATAACAATTGATCTAAAATGTTATTATTCCTTTGCAATTTTTCTCGAAAGTATTTTTTTTTTTTTCATAAATTAAACACATAAAAGTAACAACAAAAGAATAACCCTTTTAAAATTTCCATCATCAATGATAGGCAAATATTGTCTGAGTCTCATTATTCCATATCGTGAATAAGGACACATATAAAATCAAAGATTCACCAAGCCTGCAAACACTCATACTATTTTATCCTCAAACATTTATTTGTAAGTAGCGAATTCGTAAGGAGCATGGTAGAGTGGGGTCAAAAATAATTCAATATTGCTGAAGGGGATCAAACTTCAATGCAAATATCAATAGGGGCGTCCGCAGGGGGTGGGCTGGAGGGGCTGTAATCCCCTCCCCCCAAATTAAAGATTTTTTTTTTTACTTTTTACTGGAAAATTTAATTTTTGATTTTTTTTTGCAAAAAATCAAATATTTCAAATTCAATTTAGTTTTTCATTTTTTTTTTTTAAAAAATTTAATTTTCTCTGAATATTTATAGATTTTTAAAATATTGTCCCAAAATATGTAATATTTGAAATTTTTTTTTTTTTTAATTTAAACTTTTGTGTATTTTTCAGAAAAACTATAATTTTTTGAGAATAGCTATGAATTTTGAAATTATTTCCAAAAAGTCTAATTTTTTACAAATAGCTTTATATTTTTGAAAAAAAAATTCCAAAAAAATCTATATTTAAAGTATTTTGTAAATAGCTGTATATTTTTGAAATTTATATCCAAAAAAAGTTAAATATTGGAAATTTTTTTCCAAAAAATACAATTTTTCAATTTTTTTCCCCCCGAGACATTTTAATTTTTCAACTTTTTTCCGAAAAATTCTAAAAACTAATCCAGCCCAAAAAAATTTTAGAAAAACATGTTTTTAATCAGGCGGTAACTGTGTAAACTCAGTTAAATATGAATAAGTTTTATTGTTGATTAAATCATAAACCAAAATATTTTACATATTTTGGTTGCAACACTAAATTATACAACCAACAGACATCAAGGAGCAAAGCTCGCGAGCTTCACTTTGTTTCGCTTTTCTTTTTTCTTTTCTTCTTCCCTTTCCCCCTTTTATCCCTTTTGAGAATGAGACCAACGCTAGGAACGTCACGTGAGGTCCAGCACATCCTTTCCGATAGGTCTATGCTTCTTATCTTTAATTTAAATCTGATTCTCTTTCGTCTAGTCTCTTCTTTTACCAAATCCTCAACTCCGTTATACATTTCCATTCCGGCCGTTCGCCTTTCTATGATGCTTTTGAGATAGTCACGGCGCTGTTTCTTCTTTTGTTGGATCTTCGATCCGTGATTCCTAAGAAAATCTTTGTATCTTCTGTGCATTTTCTCCAACTCATCGCCCTAGGCAACATTCATTTGGATTCTGTAGTGTGAACGACAAATTTTCTTTTTTCCTTCCTTCTTCCCCACCTCTTATTCATATTATTATTTAATATGTGTATATGTAAAGTACTGTTTTAGCTTCTATCTTATAGTATAAATAGCTGTAACTCTCATGTATTTATCAGAGTAGTGTCAAGTAACTAGGATGTCTATAATATACTTGTTTATATATAACTCCTTTTTAGTCTCATTTCTCTACGCAGTCTTCTTGTTTCTCTCGGTCGTCCTGGATTCTCGGTATTGAATAGTTTGTGTCTTTCAACCTCGTCAAGACACAACGGATTCATTCAATTGTTCAGAGTGCTTTATAATCCTTTATTAATACGGTTGATTTTATTCTCTTGAATTAGACAACATTTATTTCATAAAAAGTAATTTCCCCATGCTAAAATGATACTTGCTTTAATGGTTATTATTTACATTTGATATACCTACCTATGGATCGTACATATGTAGTGTACATAGCAGTGGATGTAGTAGTTTTTTTTGTTTTGTTTTGTTTTTTAATAAAAGCAATTTCAAACAAATATTAACGGAAATTATATACATACAAGTGTTTTTTTGGAATATTTTTAAAGAATAAGATTTTATACGTACTAATAAATCCCATATGACATTGATATCTAAATGAAAATACAATGTACAGTACAAAATAATTAGTTTCATGATATCTAGATATTAACAAAGTTAATTTTTTTAGCCGTTGGAAGACAATGACTTCAATTGCAACTGACTATCCATATAAATCATAATTAAGAATGTAAAAATTGTCAAAATCCTTTTGAGCATACATTTCAACATAACTATAAGTTGGTAACCCGAAAGATATTAGTGTTTTTACTAATTATTTTCATAATTATGCAGATTCAAAATATATTAACAAGCAAGGAGCACTATAATGGTTATTGTGACCTCTTTTTACAGAGATGA
>NW_027294461.1:0-205 GCF_016086655.4 Lepeophtheirus salmonis | reverse complement strand
CTAATGCACCCTCAGATCCAAGATCAAAATTCTCCTCACATTCTGCTTTGCCATTGCTTGAAGCATAAATACCATGTTCAAAAATATTTAAAAATACTTTTATAAATAATTGTTGCGATGAAGTTGGAAGATTGGAAATTGGGTTTTATCTTTTAATTTTGAAAAAGTTTGAAAAACATAACTAATTAGAAAAACAAGATCTGAT
>NW_027294460.1:0-35749 GCF_016086655.4 Lepeophtheirus salmonis | reverse complement strand
TGAATACCGCCTTTGTAGAGCTCTTCACCTAAAATATAGTATTACATTTTGAATGTATGGTCCGTGACTCAAACACATGAGGAAGTTAGCTATCGTCAAAGCAGATATCCCGGTGATATCCCAATGAATAACATCCATTAGGATTAAGTTAAGACCTTGCTTAACTTGGGCTCCCCGGATCAGCTATGCTATGAATACTCCCAACTCTGGTAGGGTCTGATGACACGAAACTATTCTCCGTGCAAACCCCAATCATGTGATTCTTGTAACTATAAAAACTTCTTCGCGTCCACTTAGAATCAGAATTGCCTGAATTTTCAAAATAGGATAGAAGGAATTCTCTACTAAGATACTTAATACAGCTGAAATGATAATGTGCAGTTATTATAGAATTATTATTATTAGTAGGATCATTGTGTGCAAAAGTTAATCAAAAAGATTATTTAAAAAAAAGTTAATCTAGCATGGTAATGGTTTTTAGATGTAAGCTAGAGTGTCTAATTATTTAGCTAAAATGCTTATTCATGTTAATGTAATACAATTCCTATTATATTATTTTATGCTTTGTATCTGCATGTATGATATGAATAAAAATAAAATAATATTCTTCTCTAAAAGATAAGTGCCTTTTCCTGGAAACCATAATTTTCAATTGAACAACACTTGAGCTTCTTACTGGACTCTTAAGTAATGATGTGTCCCATTAAATAGATTATATTTTTTTTCCTATGTAATACTAGTGGTAGTACCTGGTATTTGTTCAAAGTTTTTAGTCGTAGACAAATTTTGCTTTAATAATATGGAAGAAAAATCCTAAAAATATTTAGTGATACTCTTCATTTTTTTTCAAGAGACCATTCAAATGTATTTACTCAATACTTAGATGTTTTCTCCTCAAGAATGAAAAGTATTGGCAACCGAGAGCCGTCTGCAGGGGAGGGCTTGAGGGGCTGTATCCCCATCAAATTGAGACATTTATGATTCTTACTAGATAATTTATATTTGATTTTTTTTTTCAGAAAAATTATTTTCAATTTAAAAAAAACCAAAATCTAAGACTAAAAATACGTTTCGGGATGATGGTACATTTCCATACCTTTTGTCAAAAATACAGAATTTTATTTAATATAATTTGAGTTGGGTCTGAGATCTAGTTCAGAAATTTAAGGATATTTTAATAAAATATTAATTATTATATTTGGACTTTTTTTATAGAAGGAAGATTCAGGGTATTTGCTTATATTTGGGGATTATGACATCGGTGAATCAGCGTAATGGGGGTCCAAAACTTGCAGTAACATGACTAAGTTATGAAAAAGGTAATTCTTATGGAATATTAGAAAAAAAACTTAAACCCAATTTGTAACATGTTTCAATATTATATTTTTTATTCAAAATGTCCTCCAATACCTACATTAACAGGCTCAAGATACCACCGAACTAATGGATAGTTCTTGAAGATGAAGGCCGTATCAATGGCGTACCACACTCTCATGATCGCAGCTCAGAGCAATCCAAATTTGCATGAGGTGTGCGGTAGAAATTCTTCTTCAAGACACCAAAAACTACTTAGTCCAGGGGTCTTAGTTCAGGGCTGGTGGAGGGCCACATGGAAGGATGCAAGAAGTTAGCTATACTGTTGCAGCAAAAGTTTTAGTGCTTCTAGGCTGTATGGTTTTATTCGTATTCTTAATGGACTTCTTCATATTGTGAGTCGTCGGATCGGAGATGCCAACGGTCTTTGCATCCGGTTTGGAGGATATTTTTTCCAGTTGTCGTTTGGTTGTGTAATGAAACGTTGTTATTAAAAATACCAAGTACAAAATTGTAATTAAATGTTACTACAAGTTTTGGATCCTCCACTCTGTGATGACGTTGTAGGTAGGGTTTATCTATATATTAATATTTTAAATACACCAGTAATCCGGTTTCACTACAGTACCCACAAGCCAACCAATCCTTATCCAAAGTATAAAAAAAATCAATATAAGTAGATATAATTAATTCTTCAACAGTTGTACCTTGTATTTCGTAGAAGGAATTTTCTCAAAATAGGGGAGATTTTATCCTGGTTACAGTGATGAAAATATAAAACCTATATAATTAATTTTTACTTTCTGGAAGTTTTACTCTTTAGGTAAAAATATACGAGGAAAATGCATTAATTCATATTTTCCTCAATTGTTGACCGATTAATTATTAAAATGCAAAATGAGGTACCAGTTTTAATTTCGACTGTATAATTGTTTTTTGATAATATAAATTTATTATTAGAATAATTACTTTCTCGACTAAAATACCCATAAAATGTTAAACAAGTTCTACTTCGTGTTTGGTTATAGAACTATAAAAAGAAATACCTTACCAGAGGCATTGTGTGTCTTTTATTTTATAGTAGCGATAGTACACAGTATTTCCGGAGTTATTATCCATCATAAACTCCACTTTATAAATGGAATTGATATCAATGGGACTGAAAAAAGTTACTTCTACATTATGTACAGGGTTGATTTGATCTAGTAGTACACATTTTATTAATTTCAATCTGGAATAACATTGGTGTAAAATCATTGAGGAGAAGAATACGACATCTTATCTCTGAACGTAGCAAGAGAGACGGGTGGAAAGTGCAAAGAAGATTTTGAATTATCTCAAGCCCAACAAGATTTCGAGCAAATCCAAAAATGTCTGAGCTTCCGTGAAACATGTCTTCAGAACAAAAGATCGAGTGGCCAGTGCTGGCAAAGTCTGCCTTCCTATTTTAATGCAGAGAAAGGAGCAGTTCAATGCAGATGGTTACATAAAAATTGGGACAGAGAAAAGTTCTGAGACTACCTTGTTTTCATTCGGAGCTCCGTATCATTACACTGCGATGACCCAGACCTACTTAAAAACTTTCCGGACTTTTAGGACCTCTATAGAGCATAGCAAAACTTTTATTCGTTATGTGAGCCCTCTGCTTTAATAATTGCCTCCCCTACAGACATAAACCCCTTGGGCTACTCCATCTAGGCACGTCTGGAGAAGAGGTCGTGTGCTACTTTTGTTGACTACATAGTCAAGGTTTGCAAGAGGTTTAGGGCTTGTATTGGAGTAAAGTTTTGCTATGCTCTATTTTAAGATGATTTTATAAAATAAATGGTCCTACAATGCCTCTCGTATAAATTATATTCTTGAAAATTTGAAAAATAATATGTGTACCACTAGATACGATCAATCCTATACATCAAGAAACTGAAGGACCTTTATGATCAATGAAATAGTTTTCTTAGAGTAAAAGACGGTCAGATTTGACTTAAGAAAGATTGAGTATGAGAACTCTTTCTGTTCCTTTCAGTCGAATATTCTGTCTTTTTATAGAACTCATTAGTTCTAATAGAAGTATATGATTATTCCGTATAAGATTTGGATGAATTAAATGTATTTTTGAGCATATAGGCAATAATTCAACAGGTCAGAAGTTACTATCACAGACCTTGGAGGAAGGACCATCTCCAAAAAGAACAATTAATTCCTAATGAGTGAACTTCCTCTTCTACTAGATATCATTGATATATACGAAACCGGATTTAAGATTTGCGATCCTAAAATATGGAAAGTAATCTAGTGGATGTGTTGCAGGGATATAGTTTTAAGTCCTTGTTGAACGCAAAGTAGAATTGAGGATCGATTTGGGAGTAATTCTTGCCGATATCCTTTTTTATTTCCTGCTTCTCCTCGACACAGCTGTGTGTAGGTGATTTAACGAAACCTCATGACAGCTAAGATGCACTCCTTCAAAACATTAAACAAATTGTCAGTGTTGCCATATTAACTTTTGGTAATATTTTTTAACATGCCCAAAATGCTCCCAATTACATTATAGTTAATGTCTCATAGAGGCAGAGTTGGTTTTTTATTGAGGGCATTGGAGACATTTGTATATTTAAACGAAGTAATAGGGAGCGTTTTGTAAAATAATTTTATTTAAAAAAAAGCAAGACTTCAAGTGTACGTATCTCCAAAAAACATTAACCATTTGTTTAAATAATATTTTAATATGCAATTAACTTACTCTAATGTTAAATAGCAACCTTATTTCGAAAAATAGTTTAATTGACAACAAAAGATAGATTAACATACTCTTTTATGAGTTTGAATATTTAATATTTGTACCTATAATAATATTGATGTCAGAAAAAGATATATATTTTATGTACTTCAAATCACACTCGTCCATGATGATAACATTGGTGTAATGGCATAACAAAATCAGTCATACTTAAAACCTTTTGTCCTCCTACATTGAGTCTATGATCCTGGGCATTTATTTAACAGTAATAGTAGTCATGTATGTTGTTGATGATTATCAACTTGACCACAATTACAAGTTACAATTAATTAGTAGTTTTGAATCTACTGGACATCATTCTCTTTTTACGTAACGTTGTAAATGAGATGTATCGATCTAAAAAAATTACGTCCTGTCCTAACTCTGAAAGTCAAATGATAAGAGTTGCATAAAATATGAAGTATACTCTTGTGATAATTTTTTTATTTGGCAATATGAAAAATGTTACTTTTTTATAGAAGCTGTTATCCTTATTCTTTCATTCTTGAAAAGGGAACATTTTATTTCAACGTAAAAAAAATCGACGTAGCTCATACAAAACAAGCTAGGATAGATTATTTTCTTGAACTCAATCTGCGTAGGTTTGCACCTCCATATATCCAATGGCTCCGTAGGAGAGATCCATCCAAATGACCATGAATGAAATCTCTTTCCATGCAGTTCTAACTCTTCTCTCTTCCTTCTACGGACAGATGGGTAATGGAATTCAATGTCATACTAGGGTCTATATATTTTGTGAATCAAAAAGAAGTTGTAAGTTAGTAATGACAGTGATGTCTTGAGTGTATTATCAACTGAAACAAACATACTTTTTAATATATTATATTTATCTTATCCTTTTATCTAATTAGCCATTATCCTCAAGAGACTTAGTTTCTCCTCATGTCTCTATTTTGTATATTTTTTGTTCCTCTGGTCAAGGTGCATGTAAATAGAATAATTTATAAATACTAGTTAAAATCATGTTTTTGAGTCTATTTTCCTTTTTATTATTATTTTCGTTGTTATATTCTCAGTCAGTTCTTTCTTTAGATTCTTAGAATAAATACATACTTCCATAAATAAAATGTTTAAATTAGAATGAAAGTTTAATTCGAAATTTGATTCTACCATAGTGACCCCAACAGAAATAATCTACTGTACCAAGGTAATTAAAAGTGCAAGTGCAAACATAAACCACGTTTCGGCCATGTTTCAAAGGTTTGCGACCTTTTGCCCATCTGGATATTTTCTTCGTGCAGATGGTCAATTTGAGCTAGCAAAGATAACAATAGAAGGAACAAAATATTACCATCTCCTCAGCGCTATGTTACATAAGATTCCTGACTTTTCATTAAATAAGTTCCTTGAATCTGACACTCAAAGTAATTAATTAAAATTATTACTTTTAAAACAGTGTCTTGTCTCTAAAAAACAATTCATTAGTGATTTTCTGAGATTTATTAAAAATAACAATAATATAGGAGTGAGTGAAATGGAAACTAGAAGTTGGGATTAGATTTACGAGATTTGTAAGGATAAAACAGAATTTAAAGAGACATTGATCAAGTACATGGTTAGTAAATTTAAATTTTTTCGAATTTTTTGTGAATAGTGTGAATTTTGAAAATTTATTAAAAATCCATAACCCCCCTAGAATATAATCCTCCGAACGCTCCTACTAGATATCATCTTTTAAAATTATATTTAATATTTTTATGGTGCTATAATACTGTAGCTGTCGTTTCTTACTCATTTTATGACTGAGTCTCGTCCTCTTATATTTTATTTCTTCTTGATAAGGAACATAACAAAAGTTGCACATCGTGTACTTTACGGTTGAAAACAGATTCCCACCAGAGGTGCTACTAGCTTTCATCATTTAGAGGGGGGGGCATGTTGCTAAGCCCCAATTTTTTTTAACATCGTTATTTAATTTATTGTATAAATAAGCTATTCCCTTATTGTTAAAATGTTGGATTGTATCAACTGTGAAAAGTACGGCCAGAATTCAGTGTTTTGGATCATCCACATACAAAGAAAACCTGAAAATTGAAAATATTATATTATTTCAAAAGTTCAAGGGATAATATATATGGTATTAAAAAAATATCTTGCCTATTCCACCAACGCTGGGAGAGTATGCTGTTCATTCAATACTAGTCCTATAAGCCTAATCCCCCAGTCGGAGATTACAGGTGCATGAAGAGGTCTTTGATTGATCTTTTCATGACTTTCTAATATTTTAATTATTATGTTTCTGATGTTTTATATTTTAAAGTATATTAAATTTGCTGTTAGATATAAAGATGGAAACCTTTGTATTGGTTACGAAACTTTTATTGAACAGAGTGTTGCTTTGATGATGAGGTTTGCCAATGGAGGGTAAATGAAACTGCTCAGTGATGAAAATCTAGTGTATTTTTTAGCTATTGGTAATCTGATGAATGATTTTTCTTTTCCTTGGCATTTGTTTTATTATTATTTAATTCCTGAGTTATGAAAATCTATTCTTAAATAGATTCAATTTGATTAAAAACATTTACGTGTGCTAATAAAAGACCCTGATTATTTGTTTCGGAGTTATAATTGTAAGTCCTCGTTGGACTCATAGGTGTATTGGAGATCGAAATTGGAGTTATTCTAGCAAATGTTCTTGTTATTATAATTTTACCTTCCTCCTTGTCACAGCTGATTGTGGCTAATATAATCAAACGTCAAGAGCATTATTCTTTCTCACCTCCAAAACACTCTTCAAATTGTCAGAGTTAACATGATGATTTTCAATTTCTTTTGTTTTAAAATGCCCATTCTACACAGGATTTTCACCACTAAAACTACCTTGATTAGTTAAGTTGTTGTTGCCTCATTCTTCCTTTTAATTACAATAACACCATAAAAACGTACGATTTTTAGCAAATTAAAATATTAATTAATCCCTCGGAACAATATTACAAATCTATACAACCTCGATGCTATTAATATTATCGACTTCTGACTTTTGATACTTAATATTGCACTACAACAATTTTTTGTATTCCTGATTTAGTTTTTATAACTTTCATTCAGTATATTTTTTGTTATATTTTCTTGATATTGATTCGGAATAAATGACAATTTTGAATATTTTTTACTATTATATTTTATACTCATGCATTCATATCATAAAATAATAGTAGTTGAATAAAACAATATTTCATTTTGAAGGGGAAAGATAATTAATTATTTATAAAAAAGTATATTATTTCTAACCTGATATGTTTGCAGACCTAAAAATTATTTTTTTAAGGGGGTCTTGGTTTTTGGAATTTTGTTGAAAAATATTAAACTTTTTCGAAATAAAGTTCAAAAATCAACAACTATTCACAAAAATTAAATTTTTTGGAATTTTTTTTCAAAATTGAATTTCAAATATAAAAATTTATTGAAAAAAATTTCAAAAATACACAGTTATTCATAAAAATTAAACTTTTTTGGGAAACGATTTCAAAAATCGATATCGTTAACATAAAATTTCAAAACAAATTTCAAATATAAAAATTACAAGAAAAAGAAATTGAAAAATTAATGTGAATCTTTTGGAATTTTTTTTTTCAAATATTTAATTTTCTAATAATAAACGAAAATTCCCTATTTTTTTTTTTAAGAATGAATAAAATATTTCTTTTGAAATTTCGACAAATATTTAAATAATATATTAATAACTAAAATAAAAAATGGGGATGGTGGATATCCCACTTTGGACACTTGTAATGATATAGACCCATTTTCTCCGTTGAAAGACTCTTTTGAGTCATTTTTTACACTTTTGTGTCACCTACATACCTGATGCCAACCCCTCCACTAGAAATTTGGGTGAATTTCGAGAGGAAGGCTTGCAGTTTTCGTCGTCAAACTACTGTCAGCCAGCACTAAAACTCCATGAAGAGGACTACATCCACAGGGTGTCCCAGGTCTTCAGATTCAGCCTGGAAGCCATAATTGTGGATCAGGGCGGTTAAATTAATAATTAAGAGAGCTCTCAGACACACATCTATTTATGTCATTAATTTTGTTGAAATTCTATTGTTAGTTAATAAATTATATCTTGTTGAAGTTTAAAATTAAAATTGTTCAGACTCTAAAATACCCTTCGGTACAACTATATACAGTCATGCCAATGGGTAGCATTATGGGTATGTTACGAAAAAAACGGAACCGAAAAACAATATGGTAACTTTGACAATTTTAAGAATGTTTGGATTTCCTTAAAGTCTTGTAGGCAACAAACATATCCATTCCAAAAAAGTATTACCGTAAAGTTAGATGTGTTTAAAATTGTAAACTGGTTCATCTTTTGGTCCGGTGGCATTGTTAGTGGTGTGATTTTTGAAAATAAACATTACAGTTTTATTCTCTTCGTGCTCGAAAAAAGTCCTGTCCTTAGTCATTTTTTGATCCAGCGTGAGTGAATGAGTGACTATAATTTACATACATGTTTTTGTTTTTTTGACGTTATTATTTCAACCCCCCTATCCTCTTTTTCCTCTGATTATCTTTACCCTAGACCTGCAATTGACTTTAATTTCGTGTATTCATGCACAAATGTATCACTAATGAATCTGCAAAGCAATAAATAACAAATGTAATGCCTATACCACAAACCTAACGCAATGACGTATATATCCAAGTTGTAATAATTTTATAGATATATTATAAGTTAATGAAATGAATACCTTTTGAACTCTGATTCACAAAAAAAAAAAAATATGTTAAGCTTCATTTGCCCATAAATTTAAGTAAATTAGAGTAAAATAAAGAATTACGTAATACTTTTTTTTCTTTTTCAAAGATGTCTACTATGAAACTTTTATTTTGGTCATAATTATCATTATATCTTTGTGAATTTATATTTTTTAGCAGACCCATGACATGATCATTAATTCAGTTGATAGATCAACAACATTATTTAAATGAGTTGTTATATTAATACTCAATATCCAAAGAGTATAACTTTATATTCTGTAGAAATTTGATCGTTCAGCATTTATCATATAACTTATAATACCAATAGATCAATTACACAAACTAATACCATATAAATTTATTGGCATATTGAGTCCCTGAAGTTTAGCGTATCTATGATAAATCAATTCAAATTTTGAAAACAATAGTGTTTACTACCATAGAACGAGCTTTTGATAATCTTCCATTTAATGCTATACATAGAAGAAGCTTTGGTGAAGTTTGGCTTTGATGATTGTACAAACAAATGAAACAAAGACTTTATGAAAAATAGAAGGGTTCAATGTTAGAATGAAAAAGAAAAAAACGACGACCATTTGCAACCCGTAGGAGAATAGAAGAAGATATTAGTATAACCTGGATCCCTTCAAATTAAACCAAAGGAGACGCAAGAAGAGTTAAAATCAATTTAAATATCATTGAAGCACCAGTAGGGATTACTGACAAAAAAACTTGCATAATATTTCACTTGAAATAGAAAGGCAAGGAGGACCAATTAGTTCAAAATTTCGTTTTATAAAGATGGTTAAAAAATCGGGCTTGATGAATATATAAAATATTAAATAAAAGAATACACCATTTTCATTCAAATAATTTAATTAGTATAGAATTATAGAAAACTTGTGAACGATATAACAAGAATAATTATCATATTCGTACAACAATTTAAATTGTACTTTTCTAAGGAAGATATAGTTTACCACTTCAAAACATACACAATTGTTATTTAAGAAGGAATCTTTCCTATTTGAGAACCATTGGTCTTGATAGGATCACAAAATTTACCCATAAACCGGAGGGGGGATTTGATGTTGTTTAAAAAAGTCAATTTGTAATCACTTTCTATATATATATTACTATTTAAATATTATTTGTTATTAAATATTCGGAGCTTTAAAAAATGTAGGGAGGGGTGTCTGTTAAGATTCTGAAATTTGTTAATAGAGGTAAAAAGGGGATTTGCACACTACGACTCTGTACAAAGTTTTCTTGAAAGTAATTGTACAGTAATGATTCATGGTAGAAACAAGAAAAAGTGGTTGTGCCTTACATTATGAGATTTGATTAGTGTGCTTATGATGGTTGAACCAAAATGTAAAAAAGAATGACTCTAACTTTTTATATTAATGAAAAAATAAAATAAATGAACAGTCCACGTTTTGCTACGGAACTCTGCACAAATTTAAATGCAATCGTTAATCGCTAATCAAAGAAATATATCATTTGTTTACATTAATTTTTGATATTCCACATAAAAAAATAGCAAACAAATCTTCGTATATTTGTTTTTATTTATTTAAAAACAATAACATGAGATAAACAAAACTTTGGCACATGTTCTCAATAAATATTCATAAATAAAAGTTGTAAATTACATTGCCCCTTTAAACCCATGTAAATATACATACATATTTACGAAAATAAATACAATTTTTGCAAAAAAACTAAAGATATTTACAATGTTTGAAGGACTCATTGCCAAATATTAAGAGGAAAACTGGATTACTACATAAATAAAACCATTACAGCATTAAATTTGGAAATTCCATTTTTTCATAATGAAAAATGATGATTTCCATTTTTTTAGAATAAAATGGATATGATAAATTCATTTCAACAGTCTGCATTTCTCTATTTTTGAATATTAATAAATGGATGACATAGAGGTGAGAATAAAAATATTTATAACTTTTGAGTTTCGACAATTTGGGACCCAACTCTCGATGTGAGGATAAAGCTATAATCATCTTTAGCATAGCCCTGGATTATCCATATGCGTGTTGCTTAGTTATTTATTTGCTATTTATATTCAAATATTATCTTAAAACTGTAAAACTTGTAGAGATTTGGTACCCAAAACTTACAGGAGCATTTGATTACGATTTTATCTGCATTTTTTTAAGTTAGAGGTTTCACTAAGCAACTAAACGACAGGTAAAACAAAAATAAACAAGTTTTACTTATAGCTCATGTCTTTAAATTTAAAAAATTTTGAGCAACAATAAAAAAGGCAACGCGTATGCGATCTTCTCCACCCCAGTTTCTCACCGAGAAGGCTGTAGAGACCATTGGCATTTCCATCTTGACTGCCTACAATACTAAGAAGTAAATTACAGCCCTATAGAACCAAGAAGAAACAAAACTTATGCATCAGAAATGTAGGTGACATCTGGCCTACCTCCATGTGCCCTCCTCTAACTTTGACCTCATCCCCTAAACTTTGTAGTTCGGGACATCTTGGGGAAGAATGTCTGCAACACAAGAATACGGTTATTTATACAAACATAAAAATACATTGTTATATTTTTACAGGTACATATTTCATAAAAAAATTCGTTACATTGTTTCTTAATCGCAAAAGTTTAAAATTACTTGTTAGTTGATAAAATAGACTACTTAATTAAAGGAAATTTTATATCATTCAAAGTATTCAAATTACATTATGATATATTTCAGCCTCCTTTAGTGAAGATTTTTTTTACGTAGTTAACGAAATTGGTGTATAAAGTTGCCCAAATATTTAACAAGTTATATGACAGTCGACATAGACTCTAAATTACCTTATTTAAATTTTTAATATTTTCCTAACTATTTCATCCATTTTGCAGTCCTAAAGTAAAACTAAATTCTAAAATAACATAATTTATTTTCATTAATCTTAATAAAAATCAAAAATTTGATTATTAAAGTTAAAACTTGTTAGTTTTATATTCGATTAACACATCAATAATTTATTAATTTTTATAAGGAATTTTAAGTACCAAAAATGTAAACATTAGTTTTGATGAATTGGAGTGAAATATAAAGAATAATGAAAGCAGATTTAAAAATTACATTGTTATATTTTAACCGATACATATTTCATAAAGAATTCCTTACATTGTTTGTCAATCGCAAAAGTGATCTCCTCTGGCCTCCAAGGGATTGACTCCAGTCCTTTTCCCGAATAGTCCATATGAGGCAAACTAACAATTTCCTTCACGTAATAAGAATTTCCATCTACTTTCAAGATACTCCAAAGTGTTAATTGTCCGAGTATTTCGAAAAGTCCAGATCCATGCGCCTCATTAATGGCTTCTTGCTCAATCATAATGACGAGATGAAGAAATTTTTATTATAGTGCACATAAATTAACAGTATACGTTTTATTTTATAATTATTTTAGTAGCAATTACTACGGGGGAGGGGGGTAATATCTTGGCAACGTTTTTGTCAAAAAATTGTTTTTTGTTACAATTTGAACTTAATAATAACATTAATTGTATTCACCTTTTTTTTAATAATTTGTTTTATCTAAAAAGTAAAATGATTTAAAAAAATTTTATTGCTAATAGAGATTGACTCTTTTAAAAACAATGGATCCAGTGTTATCAAACAATAGGGCTCTAGAGCCAGTTTATCTGCGAAACAAGGAGAGAAGATCTCTGCTTTTATGTATATTGATCTCTTTTATATTTTTTTTTATTGTCTTCCTCTAATGTAAAGATGATTTTACAATATTCTGTTCGTCTTCTGCTAAAGATATCTTTGGTCACCTACGAGCATGTGGGAGGGTGAGAAATCATATCACATCATAATTAGCAAGGCGTTGCGTTTCCTGAATAGGGAGGGACGGTTTATATATGTAAAAGAAGAATATACTGAGATTGGACAGGCGTATACTACCTGCGCGTAGTTGGGCGTGAAAACATTAATGCTCACAAAAATAAACGAAGTATAGGATAACATATGCTAATATGTTATACATAGATGATCAATTTATTTTCAATCGTTTTATTTGTTCATCTATTGGAATGTGGTGGAAAATAATTTTATTAGATAATATGTATATGTACAAATAGTTGTAAAAAAAGTCCAAGTTTTATTTAAAAGGCCCCCGTCAAAAAAAAAGAAAGAATATTTATCATAATACCCGCCTTGGTGTCATCAAAAATCATTCTCAAACATTAAAATCCCATGTACTTAAGATTAAGAATAATAAATACTTCAATTAGGTATAAATTAAGTATACTTTTGAACTATTTTGATGCTTAAAATATTGATACTAATTTAAATAATCCCATTGGGGAACTCTACCATTAACTATTTAGATCCATTAATAAAGCCTTAATATATACTTAAACAGGTGGAACTATTTATTTATACTCCTACTATGTGATATTTGAAAATTATATATTGAAGTATGTTTTATGTTAATTTGGTAATGGCCCTCTCAAATTTGAATACTGGTCTACAAATTATTTCATACCTATGATGTACAAACAAGTTGCATAAGAGTCAAACTTTTGTAATTATTACTTCAGACTAGCAATTACTTATTCTTTATAAAAAAAAATTATTAACATCACCAATTACATAATTAATCGAAGCGAGTATCTTATGGTAATTTTATCTCCTTAGCTTAAAAATGAAACAATGGCAATTAATTTGATATAGGTTTTCTGAATATCTCTACTTTGAAATGGTTGCCTAATGATAACGTCATGTGAAAAACATTATACTCCATTGATAAAGTTTCTAAATAAAATCTTTCTTTTTTAACTAAATGATCGGCCCATGAATAATTATTAATTATCCAAATAGGATTTAAATCACTGTCTAAATAAAATAATAATTAATATATGTTTATTTTAGTTTTTGTCTATATTTAAATAAGCTAATCCCGTTACAAACATTTTAAACTCCTTTTCATAATGTACATATTCATATGAAGGACATAATCCAATTTATTAACCTTAAATTAGTTTGAATTATATAAACAAACAAAATATTTAAGTATATTCGTTTTTTATTATTTTATCTTGTATCCCTTTTGAAGAAGTTGAATTGGACAATATTATTTAAATTCAACTACAAATGAATAAATATCCGAAGCCATACAAAAGGCATCTTTCAAAACTTATTTAATTCCAAGTCCATGAATAGTAAATCCCTGATTATAAGTTTGTCTCCTTTAATTCTACTTTGTAGCAATGTTTGTATCCATATTTTGTGTAAACTTCAACTTAGTGGAGAGTGAGCCAATTTCTCTCAAGTTTCAACGATTTATGCTGAATAACTTTTCCGGATTATTCACCTTTTAGTGTTGCATTAGAAAAAGTTATTGAAGATGGATAGAACACCCAGACATAAGCAGACATATTTTTGTTTTTTGTCATTAATTTTCTTATGAAACTTAAATGTCAGCTTAAATTCCTAAACTATTTATATTTTATAAAAAAATACATTTATTTGAGATAAACTACAGAGTTTAATAGAGTCAAAAGTAAAGTATTGAGATACACATTTTGGAGTTTAAAGTAATAGAGTAGTAAATAGGAAAGTTGGTTTACGGTAGTTGGCGCTACAAATTAAAAAAAAAAATACAAAGGTAAACAGACATTAATGAAAAACTTAATAATCCCGTAATCTCAAATTCCATTTTTGATTTCGATTTAATTATTCTTAATAAGTTTATGGTTATATTATTACATGTAGAATACATCTTTATCAGTTAATTAGGATATATTTTTTATTATCCTTTACCTAGTTAAACCAATTTAAAAAAAAAAATCTTTTGAAAACTTCATTGCATGGCTTTAAAATTAAAAAAAAAATAAAAAAAAATGGTTTCATGAACTATAGTAAAAAAAATTATTCATATAACATTTGCCTATTTATGCTTCCTCTAATGATGTCATCAGTCTCTAGTGAAACACATAAAAACTTAATTCGTCGGAATGTTATAATTTTTTCAAACAACAAAATATTTTATAAAAAGTGTAAAGCGAGGAAACATTAATTTTAGTGTAATAAATAATAATATTTGTAAAAGTAAAAACAGTAAACTGACTATTTTTCAACTAGTTTCTAATTTTAAGGTATTTCTAAAATATCTTGAGATTTAAGTAATAAATTTGTTTCAACAATTAATAAAACACATATTTACAAACAATTAATTGAAATTAATTCAATATTTTATCAAGGCTGAGTGATTTAAATTAAGGCATATTTTGATATATTAAAGCATAATCATTTACTTACAAAACAAAATGAACCCGGTCTCTCTAGCTTACGTACAAGTCGAGAATATGACACTTGAACGTGATTGACAAACACCGTCGACTACTCCTTTTGGGTGCATGTCTAGGAGAAGGCCAGCAGTGTCTGTCATCCAAACACCAAGCCCTCAAATCGGAAGACATTGTCACTTACCACTAGTCAAAGAGGACACATACTCAGAGGGAACCAGGCTTTCTACCACCAGGAATCCATCATTGCCGCTAAGGGCGTCTATATTAATTATTAAAAGAGCTCACACAGATCTGTTTATAGTATTAATTTTAGTTGAAATTCTAATTTTAATTCATAAATTATATCTTGTTGAAGCTCAAAATTCATAGTATTCAGATTTTAATTGACCACTTGGTATTTTATTGATACACAATTATTAGATATATTAAACGATTAAAAAAATAAAACTGAAGGAAATTTTTTTCCAAGTAAATACATTCCTAAACATTAAAATGGAGTATATTAAATCAAATTATATTAGTATGTAATGAAAGACATTTGATGAGAATTAAGAAACTCTAAAAGGTTAGTATATTTTACATTGTCTACCAAGACGTAAGAGAAAAAGAAGTATACATGTCTTAGGTCTTATGTGTCAATAAAATACTTTCTTAAACATAATATAAACTTTATTAAATAAATTTTAATTAACAAATAATAAAATACTTTCAGTGTAGGTCAAACAGACTTAATTGAAGACAAATATTTCCCAAAACGATTAACAGATGGATTATCTATGGATAAATTCAATATACAATTCATCCTTAGATCTGAAATGGCGAGGTACCTTTTTGAAGAAAATCTATAAATTGAATAAAGATATGGCTAATTTTAGAAAATACTAGGTTATTTTATTTGTAATATTATGTGTGGGGTCTTTATTTTTACGTTAAAGCTCAGTGCCTAAGGCAATTTCTAATGGTGTTAGTAAAAATATCCTATTAATTCAACACTAATCTATATTTCAATAAATAATCAATCATTTTAAGGTTTGCTTTAAGAAAACAAAACAAAACAAAAATATGCAGGAGCAATTTCATACAATAACCTTAGACGGTAACGCTCAAATGTTATATTATATTATTTTTCTAAGAATATAGGCATAGTTTTAGTTAATAATACACTTTTACTTTGTTGTTCGTTTAGAGTTTTGCTTTTATCTCATTTCTGTAAGTCGAAAAAATGTCGGAGCAACACCAAAAATGTAACACGTGTACGATATCCTATGCGTCAGTGTAAATTTCGAGAAGGCTCCACAGACTGTTAACTTATCCGTCCAGACTGCTAAAAACATCAAGAAGTCCATTAAGGATAGTATTGGAATTGGGCAAACTATCATTATTTAACCATTTTAACACTCAAAATATTGAAGTCTATGGAAGAATCATGGGTGGATAAGTAAATAAGTTTATTAACTATTAATTAAACCCCAAGGAACATATTTAGTCAATGTATCCACCCTCAGAATTGATGGTGAGCTCCAAAAGGTCGTGGAAGCTGCACCACACCCTCTTTATGTACTTGGCGCTCATAGAATCCCATCCCTTGAGATTAAAGGTCTTCAGGGCGCGTGTTCTGTTGTGGCGTGTCCTACAGGACGTGGACTACATTTGTGTCTAAATTGAATAGTCTAGGAGAATGAGGTCTGGGGCCTGTGGCGGCCAGAAGTCCTTTGTCCGTAATTTCATGTTGTTCTGGAGTTACTTTTGGATTTTCTTTGCGGTGTGGGCAGGTGCTGCATCTTGTTAAAACACCTAGGGAGAATTTGCCAACGATGGATTTCATCCATCGGAGAACTTTGGTATCCAGAATTTTAACGTAGTCATCAGCTTTCAGCCTAAATCCTAAAGGTAACCACACTGGATTAATGGCCTTTCCGTTGGATGAAGCCAGGCCTACCATCATCACTGAAAAAGTTGGTAAGCGGTGGAGACATATTAGTGCTCCTCTGCTACATCCCCAAATGCCACTACTCGATCATTCTGCTTGTTGAAGATTGGGTCAACAGTAAATGTAAGAACTAAATGTAACTCCTGGAGAGTATATAAGGTCCTCCCAAACCTGCTACTGCATAGTTACATTATAAATGGTCTACTTAGAGGTCCCATTCTGCTCCCAAATTGCCTCCTAGCACAATCACACTCGGAGGAGCGCTGCAATCTCAATCCTCGTCTCATAGTGTGTGCTCATGGTGGCGACTAGAGCAATGTTATTCTTAGCAATCGATAACTAATCAGGAGTTCTACAACATTGCTCATCGTAACGTTGTAAAAAAAAGTCATAGTAAATCTCTTAAAATTTGCATATTACAGATAAGTAAATATTAACAGTTTACCTTGTACATACAGCCTCATACAGCCAAGAAGAACCAAAACTTCTACAGCAACAATATGGCTGACTTTTGGCCTATATCACTAAAAAACCTTCTCCAGCCCTTACCTCTATCCCCTGAACTTTGCATTCAGGAGCGACTTCGAGAACATTGTACGCTGTACTATTTATCCAAATTTGGATTCATTTCGAGCACCCATCATGACAGCGTGATACACCATTAATTTAGCTTTCATTGTGAAGAGCTGCCGATTTTTTCAAAGGCTTGCCAAAGTTGTTATCGATAGTGAAGGTGGATATATTAGATAAAAACATGGCTAAATTTAGTATTTAAACCTATGATAAAGTGGTATTGTGTTGTCAATCCTACATTCTATCATAATTCCGTTTCTCGTAATTTAGTCATGCTACGGATAATATTGGGTCATTACTCTGTAGAAAAGCAAATTTTTTTGGAGTATGTATGTAAAAAAGATATTTATTTCTGGGCGAGTCTATAAGATTGTATGTTAAATTATGTTATACTAAAAGTAATTGGCACAGTTCTGCACATTAAAGTTACCATCTAGCAAAAATAAAATATTTTCAATTATTGTAAGTACATAAGATAAATGTATATGTGTACTTACAACCTGGACTTAAAGGCAAACTTAATGAGGAACACACCCAAAGTAAATTACATACAGAGAAAAAATCATTTCTATTGTATTCATTCATATACATACTTAAAACTCAAACCCCATAATGAACCAAGAATTCCTATGTATATATGCAACAATTAAATGCAAAATATTAAAATCAAACACATTTGTTTAGATTTATTTAACATTCTGGGTATTTAGATGCCTAATCACTAAAATAGTTTATTATACACTAATGTAGTTTTGTTAATTAATAGATATTATATGTTGTAATTTAGAAGTAACTTGTAGTAAAAGAAAAAACAAACTGGGAATGAAATAATTCTTTTCAGATTATAAATATTACTGTACTTTGAGATTACATAAGTCAGTTTTAACATTTTTTACCACGGCTGAAATGTAGACACACGGTCTTTATTTTGAATATAATTAAGAAGGAATCCTATAATGCAGACAACAGAGATGAAAAATTGCATAAAAGTTGTCGAATGCCTCCGCGTCGAGCAATCTCAAGCCGACCTCGCCATGCAAGTTCTTGAAGACAGAATTATATACAACTTTCCTGAGATTAACGTTGTCCTTCAGCAAGATTTGACCTACTAGCACATTTTAGTAATCCCTTTGCCTTTTGGGATAAGACCCCGTGACCAACTTTTTGTACAAGGATTATAATATGGGGGGGACGTTGAGGGGAAAGCCTGTCATACCGCCTACCCAATACATTCAGGGTCTGTTTATTGGGCATTATCGAGTATGTAGATGGTTACATTGAGTTCTAAATTATAGAAAACCAGGTGAATTGGAAAGGCGGGTGAACACTTGATTTATTCAAAAAGTACCCACAAAAAACTAATCCAGTTCAAACTTGTTTATAGTATTCCTTCTCCAATTAATGATTTGGGTGTCAGATTGTAGTTTTACTTTTAATAAGTACTCGAACTCTCTCGGTTCTCCTCTAAATAAAAATATAGTTTTCTCTAGATTGTGATGAAGTTTTTAATGTAGGAGGGGGAAATAGTTATTTAAACTTATTAGAGGAGACTACGTATGTAAGATTGAAACATTAACTTCATCGGACAAAAGTGTTGGGCGTAGCGTGTTACAAAATATTACATTAGGCAGTAACATATTAATATATCGCGTTACTAAATATATTACGGTAACATTATTACAGTTACTGAGTCCGGTTACGCGCGTTACAATCCGAGCTGTCTCACAGGGGCGGAGTTTTCGAAAAAAAACCAAAACAACACAGGCACAACAGCTGTAAAGTGGAAGTAACTTGCCCAACACTGGTTATGAGTAAGAGAAGATTATTATCTTTATAAGATATATGATGTCACATAGTTATCTATTTCAGTCTGAATGGAATAATATATCAAACTTACCTTGCTCTGTGGTTATACCGGACTGTTTGAGACTGTCAGGAAAGCACAATATTATTTAAACTAGTATTGATCATCTATCAAACTATGATGGGGTCTTGTTAGAGTGCAAACTTCCTCCTAAATTTCCTAAATTGTGTTTATTTTAATTAAGTATCTTTATTAAAACTACATAGTGACTACAAATTTGAGCTCTAAACATTAGGAGTGTTGCAATGTTATAGTCCAATATGTATTTTTACATTATGTGCTACCTAGACATTTAATGGCTCCTCTCTTTTACCCTTTGTAATCTTTGTACTAAGTTGAATCATAATCAATCTGTAACTTTTGCTTTTACCGTGGTGACAAACAAACAAACAATGGCAAAATGTGATAATCAAAGTATTATTACGGAATAACGATGTCACTTTTTTTCACAATTGAATTGATAGCAAAGACTTAGATTGTATATCTACTGTTGTCAAATTATTCAAAACTATCATTAGAATCAATTTTGACTCTTTTATATTTTTTCTATCTATATGGGCCCAATTAATATTGGCTTTTTGTGTGTAGTGTTGGGGATTGGGAGGGACAATAATCAATTATTGATCGATTAAATTTTACTAAAATGAGCACATTCTCAAGATGTTGGTAAATTAGTAGAACAACATACACATGTGCATAGTAGACTACACTCTCGAGTAAGCTAATTCTCTTGAAATCATCGTGCATGAGTTCAAATTCAGGTCGTTCCTATAGAAGACAATATAGGGAATATGTGATTATTAATAGTTAACTAAAGCAAATTGCCTATTGTTAAACCTTTCCCTTGGGGAACATCCTTTTTTTTTTTTGACGAACTTCAATTCAATGTTAACTTAAATATTAAGCGAATTTTATTTCTGGATACACAGCTGACATAGACTAAAATTACGCTCATTAATCATAATAACATTAGATTTGGGGATTAACAGGATATAATTTATGCCTATTATAATTTAGATATTTTAATTGAATTTTCCATAAAATCTTTAAAAAAATATTAATTACTTTTAACGAACTTTTGCTACTAAAAATGTATTCATTACCTTTGATGATATTAGGTTTTATATATGAGATAGCAGCTCATACTTCATTTTTAGAAATGTTTATACCTTAAATTGAAAAATGGGAAATAGACAGAGCAATTTCCTGACTCAAAAGGGGATCAATTAACTTCTCTAATCGTTCCTTAACAATTACAAAATTGCATATAGTTTCAAAAATATACATTTTTACAACAAAAAATTGCATTTATTCAGAAAGATCTTTCAGGAGCACATTAATGAGGTTTCCATCAATAAAATCTATTTCGAACAGATTCAAAGCAATTTTATGAAAATTTGGGTGTAGAAAATCCCAGTTTACTAACAATTGGTTTATAAAGTGTTGATGATATGGTTTTCTTAGCAACTGTCCGTGTCATATAACTCTGAAATAATTGTTCATTAGATTTCTGTAGTAAGATGACCCATAACTGAGATCTTTCCTCATACATTGCTAGTGCATATTACTAAAATAACACTCCTGTCCAAAATTAATTTTCTCTAATAATGTAATAAGGTCTTTTAGATCAAAATACTTTTATTTATTAGAGATTAATTTGCTCATTACAGAAGAGTAATTAACCAAATCACACATCAAAATATATACTTCAATTATTAGGCCAAGTGGTGGTGCCAATGAGAAGTAAAACGCTTTGGCAAAAACAACTTTATCTTTGATCAAGATTTCTGGAAATATTGTAATCTGTCAGTTAGGATAAATAGTTAATTTTTCCTTCAAGTCATTTTGCCTCTAGGATATTTTGCCCGAATAAATAAATAAATAAGATTTATACGTCATCTTTGTCATTTTAGATTATACTTAATGTTCTCTTGGAATTTATTATTCAAAATATTTAATGTGTATTACTATAAAACGCATTAAATGGTTATTTTCTGTAGGAAAAATGATAGAATCATGCCTCAAACTTTCAATACATATAGTAACAAAATCTCTTTATGTAACGAATTCGAACGACAGAAAAAATAGGAAATAAAATTAGTATATTAATAAATAAAAAAGAACGATTCATCGATTCGAATAGAAAAATGCAATTCATTTCTTTGTAGTAATTACCGTTATATACGAAAAAAAAAAGTGTGAAAAAATACTCATGTATTGAATAACAAGCATAATATTAGGCAATAGTATGTGTCCAAGATATTCCAGATGAAAACAAAATTTAATGTATTTGATTGTAATGAACATTGCATATTTTGATTTCAAAAAATCAATGGGAACATCAAATTCAACCAATCCCGAAACACTATACACATATTACTGATCAAAAACAACTAAATAAAATCGTTCAACAAACATAATTAAGAGCATGCATTACAAGCATATAACTAAATAAAAACAAGAGCAAATAAGAAAATCATAATAAGAAATCCACCATTAAAGGTAATAAACAGTGTTCATGCTATGGATTTTTGAAAATTTTCTCTATTTATTCATAAAAGCTTTGTAAGACTTTACTATTCACTTTAAATAGTGTAAATATTTTGTGGACATTGGGGAGTAATACCTAATAGCATTGCCTCCCTATTTCTATCCAGATCCAGAGGTGTCCGAAACCATTAAAGAAGAGGCAGAATACCTTGCAATAGCTGAGATGGTCTTATCTCTTCAGCAGCTAAGTGTTCATAATTTGTTATTTTGTTGGCAATAAGAACTTTGGAATTTAATACCGCTAATTCCGACACCTTCGTCTTTTCCGCGGGTCCGTTTCGTTTTGAAAGCCCAAAAAACAATTACCCTTCTGAATTTTGATTTTTCATCATCTAGTCCCTTTACATTTAAGGAAATAAATACTTTAAAAATTGGGACACTGGGACATTCTACGAGAACCTGTATGGAAGAGTTTTTCCACAGTCTTTACATGTAGCATTATAAAAAAATAAGGCCTTCTGAGATTTGAAACTGCATAGTAAATTTATGTCGTCACAAATATGTAGTAAAAACATCTTTATTTTATTATCCCAAGATTTTGGGAGATCTTTTATAAAATTATGACATATCACAGTAACCTTACTCTTTAAATCTCTATATATATATCTCTATAATATATCATTTTCAAATTCCATAGTGTTAAAAAATGGGGTTCTTAGAAGTTCTAAGAAACACAAAAACAAAATTTACCCTTCACAAATACCAAATCAGGTATTTAGGAAGGTCATGAGCATTCAAAATAGATTTACGTATAGCCATACTTTCTAGGCAGTTTGGGCCCTCCGTATTATTATTATTATCCTTTCACATGTACAAAATTCCCACTAAAGATAAATAATTTAGATTATAAAAACAAATAAATAAAAACAGAGTTTTCTCAACTTATTTAAAAAAGCATCAAAGATTCCAAAGTTATTTAAATTTGTTATATGGGGTAACAATCCCCTTTATTAACTAAAATATAAAATTTGTCAGATTTAAAAGTTCATTATTTCAATATATATTACGATTATTTTGTTTAAACCTGCAGAAAGAGAAATCCTTTGTGTTCTACCAGAGTAAATAATCGTGAGTGTCTTTGCAACTATTACTTCGACTTTAAAACCATTCTCTCCTCTCAATTTAAGAGCACTGATCCAGCCTGACGCCTTTAGAGTTATGCTAAACCTATCGCCAATTACAATTCCTCTGTATTGTTGAGAGAATGTTTTTTTGCTACATATTGATAAATCATATCTATGGTAGTATTCGACTCAAACGTTGGCATTCCACACCATAAAACGAAATGAGCAGCACCCTATGAAAATGAGATTTTCGACTGATTCATTTGATGAAATAGTACCCATCATCAAAAGCATTTATAGAGGAGTACTTGATACAGTAACTCTCCATTCCAAGAGGGGATTTTTGGTTACGTCAATAAAAATCTTCTGGGATATCTTGGGGATAATAGAAGATAGTAGAGTTATCCCACTTCCTATTTTTTTTTTGTTCTTTTGAGAAAACTTTTAATAAAAAGGGGGAATTTGCCCTTTCAGCTGAAAGAGGCAGAGAATGCGCCTTATAAAACCAGGTACCATACAATTCAAATCTTGTTAGGAGATTGCATTTCCTTAATTCTATTACTTTTTTAAATACCAAATTATACAGTGTTGTCCAATTTGTGTAAGTTTCACTGTATTATTGCTATTATATGCCCAAACTTTCAAACCTATCATTCACATTACAATCTAAAAGTTTAGTCGAAGAGTCTGGATTCCAAATCCCTATTTTTATTAATTATTAACCCAGACCTGTTGGAATATTTTTCAAAAAAAATTAGAATGACTTCAATTCTTCGAACTAACTAACGTTCAGTGTTGGCTTGGACAAATAATGTGACATCATCTACATAAGTATCAAGTAAATGTTTAGAATTGTCTAAGAAAATTTCAAGGCCTCTATATCTCCTTAGCAGAGATATACAAAATTCTTCCATTGCAGTACTAAATAATAAATATGTTTCTGGACATCATTGCCTATAGGTCCTGTGGAGTAGAATAAGCTCACATACACAAACCTCGATCTCGATTTTAGATGATTCATTATACAGCAAGGCTCTTATAGGATTGAAAAAACGTATAGCAATGGCTTATTAACAACTCGAAGAATATGGCTGTGTTTAAAAAAAATCAAAGCCTTGTGAAAATCCATCTCGATGATTACCCCAAATTTTGATTGTCCTTCAAAGAATGACCACATGCCTTAATATTTATATATATCTCCGTTATTTTCCTATTTCTTAGAAATCCTTTTTGATGGTTCCCTATCTTTTCTTTGAGGATAAGCTCAATTTGTTTTGAAATTACTCCTGCTAGGATTCTATATGTTTCGTTCAAAACTGTTATTGGCCTCCAATGACCAAACTGTGTACCGTCTCCTTTCTGGGGATGAGTGCAATTCTACCACTGGTTATAAAAGGAGGTAATTTTCCATACTTTTCTATCAAAATTCATAATTTCATCAAAACGGTACAAAAATATCGGGGAAGATGGTAAAATTTTTACACCCTACACCATCAGACCCTGGTGCTTTATTACTTTTCAAACTATTTTTTACATAACACAAAAATATTTTTGGATGTGAAATCAGAAATCATGTCATATGATTTCCGTTTTCTATGAAAATCGCTCCGTTGGCCTCCAAGAATATTCTGAAATTGATAGTAGAAATAGTCCAAGATATCCATAGTCTTGTCTAAGACCTTATCTTCCAAAATGATGTTCTTAACATTAGCTTTCGAATTTACGGTTTTAAAATACGGGATTCTTTTTCCAATATCGAAATTCCAGTCTTGGGTACGCTTTTTCTCCATCTCTTCCTTTGCCATATCAGATATTCTATACGGATTAAGAGTATCAGCTGCAAAAAAAAAAAAACAAAAAAAAAAAACGCCTTCTCAATTATCTCTTCAATATTTTTTGTTGAAGAGTATTGATTCCCTCCTTTTTTTCTACTAAATATATCCACAGTAATTTTAATATTTTTTATAAGCCGACAAGCACAAGGGCATCAAAGAGCACGGCAAGTCTGTGTTCAAGGGCTTTTATAAAGTATATTTGTTCTATAACGTCCGCCCCCCCCCTAGATAGTCTATACTGCCGAATTCCACCTGAATGATCTTTTGATCAGTAAAGTTGTTCTAGACGATAAAATGATTTTTATTGTTTTTGAAAATCCTTGGAGAAACTAAAGAAAGGTCCATTCTTGATGTTTGATTTCCGTTTCTGCAAAAAAATATGTAATCATAACGAGTATCAATGAGATTGAGTTCCCCTAAAATCACAAGTAAGAAGTGTACGTTAGCATATCGAAATCTTTTATCTATATCTCCAATCTACATTCATGTTACCTATAAGGCTGCATGGAAGGGAGTCATACCTAAAATTGTACGACATTGACTGGTAGAAAGCATAATATCTTATATTTGGTACATAAGCATTAATTAAGGAAACCCTTAAGCTATTCTTATTCACTTGAATTATGTGGCATTGACTCTTGAATGATTACTCTTTGGACAAAGAAGAGCATCCCAGATTTTAGAAACCAGTTATAGAATTTCTCTATAAGAGTCATACCAAGTAAAAAAACCTTGGTTCGGAAGTCTTGTAAACAAATAATAGTAGAATTATGCTTTATAAGTCTTTTATTTAAAGAATGTTTGGTCTTTCTGTCTCTTCTGCCTCTTGATTTTAGTGAAAGCATTTTGAATGTATCCATGACTGTAAATATTAATTCCTCTGAGCTTTTTGGGATTTTCTCTTTTCTATAGGGGAAGACTCCTATCTGGAGCAGATCTCTTTGTAACTAATCCTAACCTTGACCGTGAGGTCATAGTGTGTTTTACATTAACTAAAGGTTTCCTTTTCTTAGTTGGTTTCATATTTTCATTCAAATCTAATTAAATATCTTCCAATGGTTCCGAATAGTTGTCTTCATTCCCTGTTATAGGCGTAGTTATAACTCAGTCCTGTTTTATAATGGACTGAGAGTAAAGGCAACTAACTGTCCTTGACTTATTTCTTCATTAGATATCTCATTCAATACATCAACATTTCCCCAAATCACTATTTTCCTAAGATCCATTATTTGTTTGTTTATCAGTTGCAAACAGTTCCTCTTCCACAACTTTGTCATCCTTCCCTTATGAGTGACTTCCTTCTTAATTTTCCATATCACTTGAGAAAAACAAGCCGTATCCCCCAAATGTCGATGCCCTTAAGACTGTCATCACGGAGGAGTGGAAAAACTTGTCCTTGGACTTCATTAAGGCCAGCTGTTTTTCTATTTGTCCCCGTATTGAAGGCATTTACAGAATGAAGGGGTAATATTGAATAAAAAGTTTAAAAAATTGTTTAAGTACCAACTTTTAATTTCAAAGTTGGCCATTAAAATGGGACAAAATAAAAATATGTAGAAGTGAAAACGGCTTTTGATTTTTTTAAATTTTTGAGACCTCACTCTGTATATAAATCCAAATTAATGTACTTATTAACAAATATAAATTACTTCCAATAAGTATGTATAATTACAATGTTAATTAGAAGCGAATCTTTTTTGGAGTAAGTATGCAAATACAATTACTAATCTTAGGAATGTACATCTATAAAAAAGAATGCATTTTACGCTACGTACCAATTTGTTTTGGACACTTAATAAATTATTGCAACCCATTTGTGAAAGTAACAGTATCTTGCTAATTTATTCGACATATATATCCTCTTTTTTTTGTTGCTTATAATTTGTACATTCAATTGGTTCTTAGATTTGTTTGGTTTTTTTTTTAAATATGGAGAAACTCAGTTCAAAACTGTTTATTTTGATAAAAAATGAATAAATATAATGTAAAGGTAATATTGATCAATATTTAGAGGTCCTTACATAAACTTTGTCTATAAAAACAAAATGGAGCAATACATAATGTATAAGTATTTTAGATAAATAAAGAATCATTTGTAAAAAAACTAGACCAGAAACAAATTCTAAAGACATTAGATCAAACAGTAATACTTAAAAACAACTAACATACAAGTCGAGAAAATAACTCTTGAACGTGATCAACAAATTTCCATTCACACATTCCAAGCAGTTGGTCCAGGTCTCCAGGACCAGTGTCTACTCCAGCAGCAATTACGAAACGTTGGAGAGGAGATTTTCTGTCAAATAAGACAAACTAGACATGGACGAGTTACAGAAAACAGCCCAGGTCAATCCCCTCAAGTCCATATGTGCCCATGCAAGAGATCTTGGAGTGTCACACCTGACTGCACAAATAGTTATAAAAAAAGTGGTTGGATAGAGCTATGTGAGGGTGGAAAGGCAACTAATGAAACCAGTAACCATAAAAAAACTATCTCCTCCGCTGCAAGAGTCTTTTGAATGAGTATTTTGTGTTATTTTTAACTCATTTTTGACACTTTTGCTTCCTCTTCAGCCCTGTTACCAAACACCTAGACTACACCTTTTTTGTGCATGTCGAAGGAAAGGCCTGCAGTAAACATCATCCAAACATCGAGGACCTCAAAGCCACTGTCAGCCAGCAAAGAGGACTACATCCGCAACGTGTGACAGGCCTTCGGCTACCACATGGAAGCCATAATTGATGCTAAGGGCGGCTAGATTAAGAGAGCTCAGACATGCATCTATTTATAGTATTAATTTTGTTGATATTCTATTGTTAATTAATAAATTATATCTGGTTGAAGTCTAAAATTAAAAGTGCTGAGATTGTAATGGACCACTCGATATAGTCAAATCCGGATATGAGAGTAAATTTAGTCAAAGTTATCTCAGATACCAATTTCTTACTTCATAAAATATGTTGCATAGGAAAAACATGAACTAAAAAAGTTGATACCTTTTTTGATTAAAGTTGATTAAAAATATTAATTAATCAAATTATTTCTATGTAACACACGTACTCAAAGTAAAACCTTTTAAAGGAATCTCAAGGTAACACTTCTGCAGATTTTAAAATTCGTATTTCTTAACATATGTAATAGGCGCCTTTTTAGTATTTGTATAAACTAAAGTACTTTACTGAGAGATTTAATCTAGGGTAAATTAAGGGTGCTGTCCTTTAATGGAAGTCAGTGTACCATTTTAATAGATTACTGAAGTTTGTACTTGAAAATATTATTATTGTTTTGGGGAAAAGATAAAATGTGTCTAAACATTCTTGTAATAGTAAAATGAATAATTCGTCAATTTGGATAGGAACGTTTTCCTTCTTTTTCGAAGCCAGTAAGAGATCCTAATATTCCAATGGTTGATCCACTTTGAAATTTCGGTCGGATGCTAACAAACCGTCAAGTAATTGGAAATTTTATTTTTCTATTCGACAGTGAAATACGATAACAGGATCTTATCAATATTATGAAAACAGATATAGAATTGCTTTGGAATTAAATTTTCAATTCCCCTCTCTCCTCTAGGGCCCTTATTCGAAAAGAAAAAACTCCATTGTTTGATTGATCTCAGGAATAAAAACAAAAAGAGTATATATAAAAAAATCAATATTTCACTGTCAGTTATATGATGTATCCAACGTGAATGGAAAAAGAAAATGAACGGAAGAGAAAAACTCTAGCAGAAGCAAATTAATGGTGGAGTAACTGTCAAAGAGGTAATCAATGCGCCCAAGAAAACGACCCAGAACAAAAGTCTAAAATCAGCCTTTAAACGTAATTGATTTTGATTATGCAAATGATTCTTTGTTCTAGTCCAAACCAATATTTTCGTCATTGTCTTCATCTACACAATACGAGGCCAAACAAGAAGAACAGAAGCCACTTGAGGAAGTTTACTTACGTGCGGAAACAAAATGTTGACCCATAAGACATATGATATTCTTGAAACTATATTTAAACAGGGATATAATGTACCCGTTCCAAGTGAGTAAGGTACCTGGAAATAAGTGATAAGAGAATGGAAGGATTCTGAAAGCTAACATTTTTGAGGAAAGCATAGTGGATATTCCTATTGTCTTCATTTTGAGAGCCAAAAGACTAAAGTGAGAAGAATAATTCTGCTAAAAAATACCACTTCGAAAAACAAACTTGGGGTCTTAAAATGTAAAAATTGTTCTTCCCTGGCCGTATACAATACAGTAATTGATGACTAAAATGCCTGGAAATATTTGCATGGTAGTCTGCGACATGAAAGCAGTTAATACTGGACATATAAATAGAATTATATTATGTAAGACAAAGACATATGTAAAGTCTTTCGGAACCCACAATATATTGGCTGTAAAAACCACATTATTGATCACCTATTGAAACACACCATGAATTTTGCTTATCTACGAGCCGTCAATCAAACTGGAAGTGAGTTGCTCATTTATTGAAAATATATCAAGAACTAGGAGCCTTTTGGAAAAGATTACAACCAAGTTGCAATGGATGGTGTTAACAGAAGAGAAAAAACCTGGATAGTAATATTGTGCCAGGCCTCTCGTCCTAATAAAAGATCTTCAAATTGGCCTCAAATCAAGTGGAAGAAGCCCTCATAATTTTTATCAGGCACAAAGCCATTCAAGTGCAATATATGCACTTTTATCTTTTTTTTCCTTTTGCCAGATAGTTGTACTAACTTAGTTACAGTATGTGATATCATCTCAAATTCTTAGGCAGATACTTGGTTTTATGTTCCATCATAACTACAATGAATTAATTTTAATGGAATTGTTGAACTCATTTTGCCAAATCCAATGTGATAAGGCAATAAAGTGCCATTGAAAATGTTAAGATTTGTTGATTAACAATACCCAATAAAGACAAAATGAAGAAAGGCCTTTGAAACGACATAGAAGTTCAAAAACGGAAGAATTTATGAATTTGAAGTTAACATAAAAAAAATCTACATGAATATTATAATTTTTGTTAGTCAAAATCATTTATTTTCATTATTTAGAAAAAATAATCTTTAAATGGTAAGAACAAAGCTATATTTATACTAAAATATAGGAATATATTAGAAAATTTCAGATCTATACAAATCTTTAATACACGAGAAAGTTTTGTAAAATTTCAACAAAAATACTAATCTTCTTAAAGTACTCATAAAAGTCCTTTGTTTGTGAGTAGTTTCACAATAAATAAATAAACTATAATAATCTTAGTACAGTGTACAAAGGTGATTACAATTTTACACGTTTGCGTATAGTTGGTTTTTATATCACCAACAGGTATGTTAAAAAAACTTAAATATAACAAGGTAACTTTAGCAATTTGATGGATGTTTAGGAAGAGAGTAGCTTAGCTGTCATAACGTTTCATTAAATTAGCTACAAACAATTATTAGAAGAAGGAAATACCAGGACTCTGGAGTCGGTATATAAAATGCCAGGTTCCCACTCCAGTATTTGAATACCACCGACTCCAACACACAATTTTTTAATAATATTTTCAAAGCCTACATAATTACTATTGAGTCATTTGAGTCTCGATACAATAAATATATAGCTATAGGTAGTTATTGCTAATAGCTAATTACTAATCACTTATCCCTTGTATGTATTAAATAATTGCAACAGGTATAAAAAAAATATTTGGTACATAATATATTTAACAAGATAAACAACTATCAACAAATGAAATGGATCACAATCTATGGTTTGCAAATACATTCATACGATTCTGAGCATAATCTACGTAACCGATGAACAAGAATACAAACAACCTCTCATTACAACTCTTTACTCTGATAACATTGACTATTTACAAGACTAAGTATTGAACTAGTATAACTAGTGGCTATGCTCTTTCCAACAGAATGATTTAGACTTTAGAAATTTTCTGTAATTTTGATTGTACTGAATATAGAGCACGTTTGAAATTTGTGAAGTCAACTTGTAGATTAGTTAACTTTCAAGTTTAAAAAATTAATAGTAATAAATACCTTTAATTTTTAAGCATTTAGAAAAAAAAACTTTACGAGCACTCAATGTAAGCCTTAGATAGTAGCCGGAGTCGTTACAACTTTTCCAAAAGCACCAACTCCAACTATCCAGCCTTGGGAAATAAACAGAATTCCAACTCCATATCTAGCAAGGAAATAGAGATAAGTTCCTCCAATGTCAATTCTTAATTATATGTAGAGTCTAATAGGAATTACCATTGAAAATCTACAACAAATTCTCAGTACTACTCTCTGCGATTCCCGCGCAAACCCACTTTATACTTATAATTTTTTCCAGAAGAATGAAAAATAATTATAACATATTTGGAAATGAAAAAAATACTATTCGGTTTGTAACTACAACAAGTATCGCACTCGTCCATGTACATATTTTTTACAACAATGCATATATTATAGTTTATATTAAGAATTTTGAATATTATAAGTAAAGCTGACCTCAATTTTTGTATAAACAACTGTCTTGAGATTCGAAAAGTTGATTGAACTCTCTTTTGTTCATTATTTTCCAAATCATTGTTGTGATAGCATCTCCCTCCGATAAAAAAATCTATAGCTTGCTGCCTACCTTTGTGCAATATACTTAATTTTATTAGTGAAATGTAAAAAAATAATAAATAATAATAAAGTAATTTTGTATTCTCTAGAGAAGAAGCACGCTACATTTTATTAACAAAAATTATAACATAATCAGCAGGTGATTTAAAAAAATACAAATTTATGAATAGTACGATATGTTTAGGTCCAACCCTATCCTCACTCTGACCCATATGCTGATCCCTTATTATAATATACAAAGTTCAGCAATGGCCCCATTTAAATTAAATAAGTTCTTTGATTCAAAATGTGGTTTGTTTGTAAGAGTGAAAATAGCATGATAAATTAAGTTTTGTAAGCACAAAATTTTTCTCTTCCCTAAAAGAATGTTTTAAGCCACGTAACCTCTTCCGTTTTTAAAGGGAGAATGGCTGAGATAAAAATGTATTTATATTATGCCAAGTTCTTAGAAATAAATTTTGTCAACACAAACAGTTATCAGTTAAGCTTGGGTGGACGATTTTTCAACTCGACTCAAATGGTAAGTGATTTTCTTATTCCAAAATAATCAAGTTTACTTTATTGTTTATATGAGTTCTTATTAGTAAGTCTCATCAACTTTTTTGAGTTTCATAACACAGTCTTTTTTGTGATTTTCTAATCAATTACAATTCATAATTATATTTTTCATATATGAGGATACCGACTTGATTTGTTATGAATTGTACAATCTCACAGTTATTAAAAAATGTTAGCTTATTAATCCTTATAAAGCAATAACAAAAACAAACAAAAATTGCCACAATAGCGAATGAAAAGTAAGCTAGCTCATGTATAATGAGAGAATAGGGGATGTTACACACTCTCTGACTAAAATTTGTCAAAAAAAAAAAAAAAACGTTTTTCGTTAATTTGTTAGTTGCAATTTTGAAATTTACAATATTCCAGATTTGCCAAAAAGCACAGCCACTCCTATGGAAAGTCTTAAATTTAGGTAAGTTTTTTCTCTGAATCTGTGTTGTGAACAATGATGGATTAAATGAAAATTAGCCCTTGTTAGTTAGTGAGCACTTTTAAACAATTAATAAATAATAATATAGTTGGGATGAATGGACTGACTATTATTTGATTTTTTACCTTTTTCTCCTCTGAATGAAAGATTGTGCGATAAACTAAAGTTGACGACGTGCATCATCTTAAAAGTGAGTCTTTTTAATATTCATTCATCATTATTGTTTCATTGAGTCTGAAGGTAGGAGACTCCTGAGAGAATTAATAACCATTAACTATAACTTATGGGCCCTGAACACAAGGGTGACTATTAAATCAGTTTTTGCGAAAAAGTAAAATATTGAGGGTTCAAATGCGTTCCTTTTGATAAAAAAAAATACAATTCACAATGTTTAAACAATTTCTATAATTATTTAGAAGTAGTGGAACGGCCCTAAAGTTTTCAAATTTAACATATTTTTGGAAAAAACACGCCGTGATTTTGTTTTAATATCATCCGCATACTACACATTATAGCTTGTTAGTAAAATTAACAAATTTAGTCAAGTAATTCTATCAAAGTTATTAATAAATGTTTATAATAAATCATTTCTTACGTGTCTTAAAGAACAATAAGAATATTTTAATGAAATGTAGCCTTTTTTCCTATCTATCAGTTCAGCTGAGTATCATACCCATTGAGTGGCTACTGATATCTCATCGGTAGAGATATATCTATCCTGTGCACAAATGTATATAGCAACTTCCACGAAGAAGAGGGGTGATTATCTTTTAGATTAAACTCCACGTCTCGCTTGTGTATTGCAACCTAAAGTTATGACATATTTAACTGAATTCCGATGTCAGAACAAGAAAATATTATTTGGATCAATCTATTATTTCAATATTCTGTATTTATAATTTATTATTATTAATAGTTATATGATTTTAATTGTTTAATTTTGTATATTTAACTTAAATGTTTAATGGTTTATTTTTTAGTATGTAGATTATATTTAATTAAAGCCTTCTTTTTTAAACTTGGAACTTCAAATATATTTCGAAATACTCTACTTTGTCGTTTCATTAGCTATTATTTTGAGAATATGGTTCATAATGAATTACAATTTCATGGAGTGTAACGTTTTCAAATCTACTGTAACGGATAAAAAACGTCTAAGTCAATTATACGTAGTATATCTTCATTAAACATTTTGCTAATAAATACATTAGTTATACCCTCAAAAATCATAATAAAGCAGGCAGATGATAATCACATCAGTATTTTAAACAATGACACCATATGTCTTTTTTTCCCCCTCCTCCTCGCACGCGTTTTTCTCTACAATATTATCAACTATAAGTATGAGATATAATGGAGTATCGATCAACTCTGCGTTGACGTAACGACACGGGAATTCTTTTCATTTATTTAATTCAATAGTAACAACGAAGAGTCGTCTAAAATTTCTCTACTCTAGTGAATTCCCTGGTCAGTCGATAAGCTTTATACGAGCTCAGCGAGAGCTATCCTCCCTAAAAGCATGTAAAATGGTCTATTTGGAATGTGATAAATTCATATTTATACATGTAAAATACATTAAATGTTCACTATAAATTATAAAACCACGCAATCAAGACATGTGATAGAAATATGTATTATTTTATTGTTGAATGCCAAAGCAAAACACTTTAATATAATGTAGTATATAGCATAATTTGCTATAATTTATCTAAATTGCATTGGGTTCCCTCTGCATCTGTTTGAAGCATTCTATCCATTATATCTATGGGCAATTAAACGAATGCCCATGTTAATGGATGCATCGAATTCATTTAAATATTTATAAGACTATAGTTTAATCTTGGAACTCAATCCATGATGCAATTATCTAAGTCTAATGAATGCTTTAAAATATTAAAATATATAAAACGACCTTTTCAAGCGGCTTAATTTATAAAACCGTTAATATTAGGAGGGCTGTCCGTCAAGTCGGATTATATATATATATATATATGTTTTGTTTGTATTTTAGGGGGGCTTAGCTTTTAGAATTTAAAAAAAAATCTAAAAACTAAAATTTCTGGATTTTGTTTTCTTCCAAAATCTATTGCTATTCACACTGAAGTGATTTTTTTGGCAAAAAATTTCAAATATTAAATTTTGTAGAGAAAAAAATACAAAATACATTAGGAGATTTTCGAAGAAAATAGATTTTTTGTATTAAAATTTTTAAAATAATTTTTTGGAGAATTAACTTTATAAAAAATATAGATATTGGGGTGGAAGCTACAGCTCCTCCAGCCCATCCCCTGCGGATACCCTTGATTAAGCTGATATTTTATCCCTTTGTCTATATAGTAGAGAAATCAACTTGTTTTTTTATTTCAATTTAACTCTTCGTTACGTCACTAGTTAGTTTATCTTCCTCAATGACTGTTATATTTTTGAAAATTTTGAGAATATATTGACTTTTGCTCCATGCTTTATTGTAAATTCATAATTTATCATAAAATTTCTGTATATGTATCCAATTTTTTTAGATAATGCTTTATTAGTTATTAAAAAATTCTATAATTAATTATTGAAGTTTCAAAAAAAGATTTTTATTCTTATTTATCGACTAAAATGATGAATAAGAAAAGAAGTATTATGAAGTAATATAAGTATAAGACATGTCTTGTTTGGTAATACAGTCTAGAAAATGTAATATTATAATCTCTGACTATTATTTTAGGTTATGAATTCACAGGTATAAAAATATTGACAAAAAGTATTCAAATTCTGTTGATACATACCAAAAGTAAATAAGGTGCTATATTGGCAAACCAAGTATTTTATTGTTGGTGTAGCTAAACAAATCAGCAAATAACTTGGAATATTTGAAGAAATGTTTCGAAGCGTGAATAATCATTCAATTATGTCAATTAAAATAGAAATTAAACTTTATTGTATCTCTCAACCTTTCTTTTTTAAGCAAGAGGACAAGTTAAGAGCCAGAATTGTGCACTCTGTAAATTTGATTATGACAAATTTATGAAGGATTTATGAATCGTGAAAAAAAATATATATATATAATAATTATTCAGCTGATATTGTTCTGTGGATCAAAAAATAATCCCAATATTGTATTGCGTTTTTGAAATGACCAACGAAATTTGCATTGATATTTCAGGCATACTCCTCGCCAATGACAAAGTTAGCGAAATTTTTCAGGACTTTAACGAACCCTGGCTTA
>NW_027294459.1:0-641 GCF_016086655.4 Lepeophtheirus salmonis | reverse complement strand
TAATATTTCTGTCAAAAGTTCATATTTCGCTTTCATTTCTTCACAAATTATGATATCGGTTTCTTTATTTAACTTATGAATTTATTTTATGGACAAGTGATAGTATTTTATTAAGTTATTCAAACAAATGATTTTTTCAGATTTTATAATTTGACGAACACCAATATAAAAATTGCATCCTGGTTTTCTTCTATATTGCCCAAAACGTGCTTCAAATTGATAAAAAATCAATGTTAGTGACTGTCCTTCTCTTTAGGAATCCTTGGTAAATACGTATAAAAAAAAATGAATACACAAGTTTGTTTTTAGCGTTCAAGTCCTATAGTAAAAGATGTCTTTGCAAGCTAATGAACTACCTTGCGAATATAATCATAGTTCATAATAAATATTTTTAAATTTGAATAAATTTTACCGGTGCCACATTTGGATTGAGAATATTATACTATACATATGTTTAGATTATAATTACATTGCTAAAAATTCATTTTTGTTTTTTTCAAGAATTAAGGGTTGAATATTATTATTGATAACTTACACTTCCTCAAAAATATGTTGTTTTAATTTTAGTTAGTAAGAAATACATGCTCTATCTAGAAATATGGCTTTAACAGCTTAAGAGACCCAAGTGAAAGAAATTGCAT
>NW_027294458.1:0-3502 GCF_016086655.4 Lepeophtheirus salmonis | reverse complement strand
GGTGTTATTAATCTTAGAATATTAAAAGTGAAAAGAAAGAAGTTATTTAACTGCCTGCTATAAGACTTTTGATAGACAAAATAAATTACTGCTATAGAGAAGAGCATTTTCTACATTTAAAATATCATTTGTACAGGGGAAATACTAAAATTATATTTGAATTCATAGATATTTATTTTAAAATGGATTTTAAATCACTTTACGGTAAAGATTCTTCCTTTAGAGGGAGATTGTAACACATTCACAACTTATTAAATAAGGATAAAAAAGAAGAAAGAGTTCAAAAGTCAACTGTTATTCCTTTTATAATTGGTACACTTATTATTTCTATTACCAAGATCCCTTCTTCAATATATAAACAAAGTTAATCAACTCCCAATAACTTTGAACAATGCTAGGTACTTTTGCTAATAGAAAATACGAGTAAATTTATGAGAATAATTGGCGTTAATTTTGATCTTGGAGTATGTATTATTCTTATAGCCAGTAGATGTTTTATCTTGAAGGGGTTTTGATGATTTTGGTGACTTGTAAATAACTAAGTAGTGCTCTGTAGTGTTGTGGTAAGGTCTTCTGGTACATAAGGGGGTATCCGTGTGCATTATGATTTGAAAATATATAATGGACTGTATAAAGAAAGAAATAATTGGCAATCCATTTTTATTAAATAACCAACGTTCCACCCAAACAATAAAGAAGTTAAGTAGTGCAGTCGAAGGGAGTCATCAACGTTACTCGCTGAGATATATGACTAACAAATTAGGCTAAATTTGCTTCATGGAACAGTTTTATCATCTGATCGCTGAGCATCCTTAAGAATTAGACTACTCCGGATGTTAACATTTTTGTACAAATATATCACTACCTGAGTATCAACATTGTAATCCTGGTAATTGGGAAGAATGTTATATAAGACATCAACATATTTGTCTTGACGCTTCATTAGAATCGCTGCACTAAACCCTCAGTGTTATTCTTCGTAGTCCACTCATTAGAAATGACTTGATACTCAGATATTGTCTCTTCAAGATTAAAGGAATAATACTGTTTCAGCTTATAATTACAAAAAGTATTGCACTCGCCAATGTCATATTTTTTATAACCATAGCTATAAAATATAATATTTTTATTCTAGGCACATGAAAATATGACACAAACAGCTTACGTTGTTTTTTCTTTTTTACATTCACCTCGTGTAGGAATAAAAATTGTCCATGGTTATTCCAGGTCTTGCAAATTCCATGAATACTCTGTAAATTTAGACATCTTGATTGACAAATATTTTACACCACAAACAATGATTTAGTTACAATTTAAGAGTTAATTTTTGTCTTCAAAAATTATATAACATCAACGTAAAATTTCATTATATATGCACATATTCTATAGCTATGAAAAAGTCTGGACAGTATATAAAATGTATTCATCTGCCGGACAGATTATTTGCCTGTCCCAGACTGTGTTAATGTAAAGCCCTGTATTCACACTTAAGAAATATCCACATGAACAAAAAATTTAATTATGTATATTCACATCTGTAAAGTAATCATTCTTTCAGATATACAACTGCATATTTTAATATTCACACCTAATCTACATTTGATATATCCCTCATACGGTTATTTCATTCAGTTTTAAACTGAGTACGAATATTTCTAAAATGCAGATGATTTTCGGATGAGTCATTCAATGTCAAGCCAACCAGGGCGTGTCACCTCATCGTCTCAGATTTGCATAATTTTTTGGACAAAAACTCAAAATCATTAATTAATTAAGTGGGCCAAATTTCAGGACATGATTCTGAGTCGTTTTTGGGATATAGATACTCGTCTCAAACTAAATTTTTCAACGTCGCTTTAATGTTTTTTACCGCACTCTACTTTTTGTAATATATTTTTTTATCTTGAAATTGTGACTGAGGCTTCTTGGAGTGTGAGAATTACAAAAATTAAGTCAATTTTGATTTTTTTTATTAATCTGAAATAAACTATCATGTTTCAAGAATGTAAAAAAATTGCCCAACTCTCGTTAATATGAAACTTTGGCATTATGTTCAAGGGTTGTACATATGTAGGAGTATTATAATTCAAAGATGGTTATATTTTAGTTTACTGTCTTTTTTGGCATTCAATGGTGTGTTTTATCTGTAATTTTGTACAAAAACCACGCCAAATCATCGAGAAAGATATTTTGGAAAAACTTTAAGGGCAATAAGGTAGGGTATAAGACATACTTAGGTCCCTAAAAAAAGGACTTTTGAGCTTCTCAAATCTTAAAGTATGGGGGAGAATGCGGACACATCAAAATTCAAACTTGTATATTTTTGAATAGTCCTATTGGTCCATATAAGTAGGAGTATATCTGTGCCAATAAAAATGTTGGCTTTTTAATCATAGCTCCTAGGGCAGGATCCCAAAGTTAGGTCACTTCTCTTCGGAAATTTGCTCAACTTTACTTACGTTTTTATCTTTGAGACTTATTTTTATGATTAATATAGACTAACAAAAGAAAACTGAACTGGATATATTCATATTATTGATTAGAAGTTGACAAATTAAAAAAACAATATGATTAGCTTCTAGTATGTCATATTTGGCACACTTTATATACTCATGAATTTGAGCTTGTGTGTCAAAATCACCCAAATCTGAGAGGATTGGGTCACATTTTTTATTTATTTTGGTCGATTTGACATGGAATGACCCAGATGCAAATATTTGATTCATCATAGTTGGAACAAAAATATATTCATAATTTTTAATAGATATTTTTTCCATTAATGTGTTTCTCCTGGTGAATAAAAATAATTCTTTTTAGACGGTCATAATCAACGATTTTCATTATTTTATCGACATTTTTGGCAATTGACCATCTATCTTTCACATCAAAATTACTGTAACGGAATATACGATACTAAAATTGCACCTCATTGGTTTTCCATCAATACTATTCAGATTGTCAGCCGCATGGCTTGCGTTTTCGCCTTATTTGAAGAAAAACTGTAAAATATCCCTTATTTTCTCTTTTGCTAGTGCACATCTTTGATAACCACTTAAATGAACCTTAGTCCACCAATCTGACAAGTGTCAAAAGGAAGTCTTTTTGGCGGCGTCATCTTATCTTTCCAATACCATCTGGCGTAAACCAATCGCACTAACTACGCTAGATACACAAAAGCCATCTTTTGGAAAATAATGGATATCCTTTAACTATGCGAATTAAAATATATTGATTGTGCTTATACAACTTTTTAAATATCCTATCTACACATTATTAAAATAATTTATCTTTGTTTGATGATCGTTATGCTTAGAAAAGCAATAATAAAAACACCTTGAGGATTTGAAAACTCATATATAAAATATTTTATTTAAAAACGGAGACAGATACAGACGTTAGGCATTAAATAAAAGTTGTTCATAATTTTGAATACTAACGTAGATCTATATTTCATTCTGATCAGATTAAATTCGTGGGCTCAGAAGGGAAAGTTTTTTTTTTT
>NW_027294457.1:0-880 GCF_016086655.4 Lepeophtheirus salmonis | reverse complement strand
TTTGAATTATTAATTTCAGAGATATGAGCGTTTAAATTTGAGGAAGAAGTTAATTTTTCTGAAAGAAAAGTAATGCAATTTATTTATACTTTCATAAATTATAATTGTTTACTCTATTTTTTTTTTTTTTTAATTATGCTCAAAATATGTATTAGATTAAAATAAGGCATATAAATTCTAGAAATGTAAATAGTATATCTTGAAAATGAATAACTACAAAGAAATAATCACTACAAAAATTGCTTACAGTAATTGTCCTGGACAATTAATAGTCAATTTAAGACATGACACAGAAGAGTAGAGAAACTCAAATTTACACATGCGTAGATAACATAAACATAGCAATATTATCATAAAAAATCAGCATATGAATCATACTCACAAAAAATAGAAACCAAAATTTTATAAATTTTAAGAGTGAAACAGTTCCTATAAAAAAAAAAAAATTATTCATTCAGAGTACTTTCCAGGGATTATGTATTTTATGCTATAGAAAATGTTAGGAAATGTTTGAATAACTAATGTATAGCCCACAGAAAACTATTTTATCTTGTTTCTATCCTTCTCTTGGATAATTTATGTGTACATCACATACTTTACCAAACATTGAATCTCTAAACTTTTTTTCTAATAAGAGAAGGAAAATATTTAAAATTAGTTTGTAGATTTCTTAGTTAAGTCAAACTAAACATCTATTCTTTGATTTTTTTTAAATTAAAAAGCCAGTTCTGATGTCCTAGGGGCTAACAGTAATTTTTATTTAATTTATTGATGAATCATGTAATGGAAAAAATAGTTTAGTCCATACCAATATATCAATGTTAACATTTCACACTCTAGGAAAAAAAGGTTTTAGTTACGATTCAATTCCATAGAATCA
>NW_027294456.1:0-4682 GCF_016086655.4 Lepeophtheirus salmonis | reverse complement strand
TTGGTGGTGGTGTTTCTCGCCTCACTCGTTTTTTAAGATTGTTTTGTTTCAAAAAAATGTTTCTATAGTTTAAAAAAAAAAAACTTATAGCCGATATATGTGTGACCTGTAAAAACTTATTTACATTTACAGATTTTGTTTGAAATTCAGAAACATGATTTGAATAACGTTCGAAATTAAAAATTATAATTTGAAACTTGTCGGAATTGATGAAATTGGGCAACTTTTTGATTGAGTTTTAAAATCTTTAATTATCTCTTTTCTGGATGTTATATTGAAAATGTTCTGAAAAAAACATTATATTAACATATTTTTCAATGTATTTATTTAAAAACTCTCTAATTTAACGCAGAATGTCTATGTAAAGTATATGAACGTAAACACCTCTCCAATGTGTCCTACGATACATAACTCAATGAAATATTGCAGGTGTGTACAAATATGCAGCTTTGTCTCTGTTTGTTTTTGTGATTGCTCTTTATGTATATCAAAACTCATATGCATTTTGAATTACATGCTAAGATTTGACAAAAATATAAACACTGGTATGTAAAATAAATGAACTATTGCTGACGTTTTGTATTTAACCATGGAATATTCACATCTGGATAAATTATTCCCTTTAAAATAACGCAATCTCTCTATAATAACCTTTACTGTTTTGATTCGAATGGTTAAATATATATTTAAGGGTGTACTTAGTTTTTTATTTTGTTAAATTTCCGGGTTGCCTGTTCAAAATAAAAGAATGATAAAAGAATACAATTTACAAAGGTGGAACAAAATTTAATAATGTTTAAATGTAGCTCAATGACTTCGAAATTTTAAAATTACCAATTTTCTCAAAAAATGACTTCTTTCTTTGATTATTGTGAAAACAGTTCAGGATGCAGCTTTATACGTTTCTTATTTTTTCAAGACGACTTAATTAACTCAAAGAAATATTTATGTTTCTCAGAGAAAAAAATATATATGATATAAATTACAATGAAAAAAGTACAAGAGAAAGCAATATAACGTGTTGCACCAATGTTTTATTTTTTCTCTTTTTTCCATACAAAACATAAATATTTTTAATGTAATATTTTCCTTTTCTTGACCTATAAAAGTTTTAGAGTGGCAATTAGTTATTTTTGATTAAAAATACAATTGATAAATTATATGTTAAATTGAGCTATGTTTAGAAGTAGCTCAACTACTTTAAAATGGATAATTAATAAAACAGGTTTTATAATCAACTATTATCAATATTTTTTGTTTTGTACATTCTATTGAATATTTTATTAATTTATTAAATTTTTAACATAAAATAATGTAAATCATAAAAATGATAAAAGCTACTCCATGAAGCTTTAGTATACAATATACATGATAATAAATAGTTTTTTTTAAAATGAGTATTTATGTCTCAAATACTAAGGTAGACTAGTTACATATTTTTTTCGAGTCCGTGTACATCTTTTGATGCTCTTCAACAATTTGTAATAAGGATTAAAGATGCGATTCTTCAGTTGTTAACGATCCACTGTATTATTCAATCAGTGCGACTCCTTTTTCTGCATGGTAATTGATAACGTTAAAAGCCTGAATTATTTCAAGGGATTGGTTATAATCATAGTTACTTGGCCATAATTTTAGATCAACTTTTAATAGTTCTGTAGTGAGTTTCATTATCTGAATGATATTTTTAGTGTTGTTTCTAGCAAAGTCTTTTAATTAGGGTCTTGGTTTTCCTTATTTTCATTTGAAAATATTTTCTGTTTGGATGCCAAACTGACACAACTATTAAATGGGGTCAAACCAACAAGCTCTTGAGATAAATACCATAAATGCTTCAAAAGTATTTAAGATGCCGTTTTTATAATTAGATTATTGAATTCGGGATAATTATGTAATGATTTTATCAAATTCAAATAATTAAATGGAGCACCTGAGGCTATAGAAATGGAGATCCACGGTTTCAAATATATTTGCAAAATAAAAATAAAATTTATACAAGCCTCGTTAGAAGTTAATTTAAACTACTACTTTAATAACCAAATTTTTAAATAATACAGCAATCTAGACAACCAATGATATAGGATAAACCACAAAGCCATTCGTGATAAAGAATATATTTATAGTCAATTTGGTACCAAATATGCCATTAAGATATAGCTTATGTTGAGAATGTATTGATTTTTGCATAGTGGTTGTATTTACACTACTTTGGTTGAACAAACTATGATCTTTCCTTTATTAAAAATATTTCATAGATATATCTTCTTTCTATCATTGTTCAAATTAGCATCTGTGGTAGTTTTACTTTAAGGAAACTACAATGTATTGCCTAGTATCATTTGTTACAGAATATTTTTCAATTACTATAAATAATAATTGTAGTATGAGGATCACTCTATACGGAATGCATTAAAATTGTAAAAAAAAGTAATCCAACTCTGCATATGAGCAATTATTCTTCACAGAGGGGATTTGAAATTTGAAAATTACATATGACTTGTGTACCTACAAAAATAAGAGTAGATTGGATTGAATATGAAGATATTATTGAAGCTTCAGAATGAAATCTTTGACAAATTTATAACAAATATTTGTTTATTAATTACTCAACACTGAGGGTAGGATTTTCAATTAAAATAATAATTTTAGAATTGAAAAACAAAGAAGTTTAGACTAACATATTATTTTTTATAGGTGAATTAATCTATATCAAGTAATCATTGATCAATGTAATCATTTGAAAAGATTCATAGCACTCATATCTAAATATAATGTAATAAATAAAAATTTGAAGTAAAACTTGAACTTGATGTCGCAATAAATTTGAAATCAAAGGAATATCGAGCCAACGATTTGTTGCATTAAAATAGGCAAAAGATGGAATAATATATGATTACCAATGTGTCTTGAGTTATCCCCACTTAAGTTCTTCATCCATAATATAAGTTTCAAAATTCCTGAGATTAAATGTACATATTCAAGGAGATATCTTCTCTCTACATATGTAGTAAGAGAGGAAGACAAGGCATCCTTGATCATAAATTCTTCAAAATGAACCATGACCATATACTCTTCTTGGAAATCAAATCAGAAACACTTGTAGTCAATTAGAAAAATGAGATCAAATCAACGTGCCCAGAGGTAAGACATGAATTCGAAATGACTTTACACAAAATCCGGTACATCAAGAGACGCTCTACTCAATACAAGAGAAATATGATAAACATTATAGGAACGAACAATTTCCTGACTATGTCATGGATATTGTCTCAAAAAAATATATAGACAAGATTTAATAAGAGGTATTTCTTTATATTCACTAATAAATGCGATTTTGTGATTATAAGTTCAATTTGAAAGGTAATGAAGGAAATCCTGAATAATAAAAAGAGCTCTTTCTTCGACACGATTGAATAATAATTGATAATTGTTCTTGAGCACTTTTCAAGTTTCACCCCTTGAAAAATAAAATTTTCAAACAAAATCTTGCACCAGACAATCCACTATTTCATGATTGATTACTTAGATATCAAATGATTTATGATACGGGGAACACTAGTTCATTTGTTTTAGTTAGTGAGTGCTTGAGAGACATAAGTATTCATCAGTCATCCCATCATACTAAAGAAAAATTATCAACACTAAATATTTATCAGGGTTATCCTCTCTATGATTAAGGCAAAATTTGTTTTTTATCCGATTCCTAATTCCTCCGGTAATGTACTTGTACTATTGCAAGCAACTAAATATTTTAATCATCTTACTAATTGCTATTATATTTAAGTTTAATCTTCTTATCATATCAAAATCTTCAAATTCAAAGACATTTGTCCTCTGTTGATAGAATCATTCAGTTGGCTGAAGAAGAGTAATTAATTTTAGAATTATGTTTAAACTAATTGAAAGGCTGACTGTATGGGAAATATCTATGATATCTCAAAGATTTATTCTTTTCATATCCAGATCAATTTTCTTCATTTTAAGTACTATTTTTTTTTATCAAACATTTGTGGATGTTGCTAATCATATCAAAAGATGATATTAAATAGACGACTAATAAAAAATGTTACTATTCCATAAATTTAGAGAAAATCGACTCCTTCAAATAAAAATAAAATCAAAACTTAGTGGGCCACGCCTATATTTTGAGTAAAAAGATCAAATATAAAGATAAATGTTACGGTATTGGTGTGCACTCCTATACTCTTAATGTTGTTCAAATTCATTTGAATTTATTCCATGATTTATAGGTCAAGTCTGGACTAAATCATTGGTGATACAATTGTTAAGCTGGGGTTTGTCTTCTGTCTGGTTGGCTAATGGCGATCGTCAGGAACGCGATATATATTATTCTTGGGAGTTTATGTCTAAGGCCAAAAAATAGTTTATGTATTAATATTAGCTATTTCTAGTTGTAGCTATATATATTCAAAAAATCATTGTTTTGTCTCCTATCTGGTTGGCTAATGGCGGGGTCAATATATATTATTTTTGGAGTTTATATCTTAGGCCAAAAATAGTTTGTATGTATTAATATTAGCTAAAAATATTGTCGTAGCTATATAAATTCCAAGGAAATGAGGCGTCATACCCCTCCCCCTGTTCGCCAGTGGGGGTGGACTCTGTAGTATAAATTCCACATTGATTAATCATATATATATAATTTATCATTGAAAGTACTA